>NW_026948793.1:4170000-4365000 GCF_035770615.1 Melospiza melodia melodia
TGTTAAAAAGTAGTTTTGTAGCCGTTGAAAGTGTGTGTTGGGTTTTGTGCATTACCTAGCAGGTAGTCTTAGGGATTTAATAAATAATTAAACTAGTGCAGGAAAGTAAGAATGCTAACCTGTCTGGAGGCAGCATACAATGCTCTTAGAATAAGATAAGCAGAGGATTAATGATCTTGTTTGTGAACCAAGGAATGTATCATAAGGGGTCTGTAACCAGGCAAGGGGAACGGGGAACTGTTTCTTAGAGACTAGGCAAGGGGAACGGGAAACTGTTTCTTGGAGACTTTGTTGTGAATCGCATGTATAAGAGGGAAGCATCCATACGTGAATTTGGGGGCTGGGATTTTGGGACGTGAGTCCCCCAGTTCCCCGGGCCCTTAATAAAGCACCCACAAAACTTATCCGAGTTTTGTGTCATCTATCAATCGGGCAACATTGTGAGTGTGAGGAGTGTGGGAAGAGCTTCAGCTACAGCTCCTACCTTTTCAGGCACCAATGCATCCACACTGGGGAGAGGCCCTACGAGTGTCCCGAGTGTCAGAAGAGGTTTCAGACCAAGTCCTATTTGCTCCGCCACCAGCGGATTCACACAGAGGAGAGTCCCTTCCACTGCCCTGACTGTGGGAAGGGCTTCAAGCACAACTCACCCACCTAAACGTGACCCACCAGCACATCCACACCTGGGAGAGGCCCTACGAGTGTCCCCAATGTGGGAAGAGCTTCACCCACAGCTCTCACTTGACCAAACACCAATGGAGGCACTGGTAAGGGAAGCCCTGCAAACACTCCAACTGCTGGAAGAGCTTCATGCACCACTCCAGCTCCATCCCCCATTGGAGGATCCACGTTGCGCAGAGCCCTGGTGTCCCACATTCAGTGATCCATGCTGGGAGGACACCTGACTGGTTATCCTTTTGGTTTGGCCCCAATTTCCTCTTGATTTTTCTTTATCATTTAAAAACATATGAAATAAGAATAAAAAGGTAGAAATTTATCAAAGATGTTGAAAGTTCCATCGGTTAACATTTACTTGAGCAGGAATTTCTGGTTTTGGGACATATTCTGGAAGATTTGTAGGTTCTTGGGGGATTTCAGGAAGTGTTCTCCCTATCTTTGCACTGCAAAAGTCAAGATGGATTGATCTGTCATCTCAAAATGACACAGTCCCACTGAAAAAATTCCAATCTTACACTCAAGGGACTCAATCCCATTACAAATTGCCTTGTTCCCACCTCAAAAAAACATAGTCCCATGCTAAAACTACTCAATTCCACAGCCTCCAGGGTGAGATAGGATTGGATACAGACAGGGAGTAGTGGGGCCCAAATTTGAGGGTATGGGATCGGGATTGTGGGGGGCTGGGTGTGTGGGATGTATTTTGATAGCAAATAAAACTTTCAGAACTATTGGTTTCTGTCCCATTCATTTTCCATCAGTTCCAGTTCTGTTTTTCAGTGTCACCTTCTCAGCTGATTGTGTTTGCGTCTCCTTTCTCTCCTGCCTCTCTTTGCCTGCTCTGTTTCTCTCTCAGTGTCTCTCTTGACCCAGGGCAGCTCCCACTGGAGACCCTGCCCTGATTAAATTCCCAATCCAGGAGCTACAACAACCATGGGTGAAGTTATGAAGGCTGGCAGTGAAATGTCACTGTAAGATCTTGCTCCACTTGGCTTTTGGCTCCTTCTTAAGGTCTTTGCCTCCCAGGGCAGGAACATCTTTTCCTGGCTGGGAACTGGAATTCCAGCCCCTGGGAGTGTGTGCCATGGATCCCAGAGGGGCATTCCCAAGGCTCCCAGGGTGCTGCTCCTGCCATGCCTCCCAAGGAACTGTGCAGGGCCAGGGGACAAGGTCCAGCAGCTCTGTTGGTTCTGCAGTGCCACAAGAGCCCCTGGTTCCATGAGTTTCCCTACTGCCAACAGCGGTTCCTTGGTTCCCATGATGCCCTGCTGTGTCACCATGGATATTTGGTGTCATGAAGTTCTTCAGTGTCACAATGGCCTCCCTCGCTCCATGAGCTTCCACAATGTCACAATGGCCTCCGTGGATGGGCAGTGTCATCATGGACCATTGTCATAAACCTATGTAACACTGCATATCCTCATGGAAACCAAGGGGCCAGTGGGACACTGTGGGAAGTTGTGGAACCAAGGGGATCATTGTGGCACTGTTGGGGCCCATGGAACCAAGTGGCCATGGTGACACTGTGGGGCCTCATGGGAACAAGAGACCATTGTGAGCCTGCAGGGCTGGAACACCCCAGAACACTGAAATGCTGGGGGTAACCAAAGGTTCCTTGACTTGAGTTTGGTGCACAGGAGAAACACCAACCAGATATTCTCAACATGGCCAGATGCGAAAAATATTCTTGGTAGGAGGGGACCCACAAGGATATTCAAGTCCAGCTCTTAAGTGAATGGCCCACATAGGGAGTGAACCCGCAGCCTCAGTGATACCAGCACCATGCTCTAAACAACTGAGCTAAGAGGTCAAAATGACACAAAATTTTACTAGCAAAATATGGACAAAGTCAAGGAACTTTGGCAAAGGGTTTAATAGAACATCGCCTTCAATATGAAACCGTTATCATAGCATGAACTTCAATTACTTAGCAAATTTAATCTAAAAGCCTTTATCCCTTAAGATGTTAAGTTACCCAAAAATTTTCCAGGTATGTAGTATTAGAAGAAGAAGAAATAGAGAACAACAGAAATACAGAAGATCTATAGAAAGACACGCACATAGGTACCAACTACTCAAGTTCCAGCATTGCTAACAGAGGAACCCCAGGAGAAGGCAGCATCCAGGCCATGGGCTGGCCTCGTGCTCCAGCTTTTACCCCCCTGGGCCTTCATGGCCTCGCTCCTGGGTTGGGACTGCCAGTTGCTTGTCCAATCAGAGTCAGGGTAGCAGCAGCTGCTAGTGTGTGATTGATTCACTGCTTAGCCAATCAGAGCTAGATTAGCACTGTCCCACACAGTGAAGCTGTGTGATTGACAGCTCTGCCAGGCCAGGGGGGCAGGGCTTTGTTCCACCACAAACCAAGGCCTGACCCAGCCCTGGCCCCACTCAGGCATTCTGAGCATCCCAAGATGTCTCGGGACATCGATCTCATCCAGCCTCTGACAGTGACCATAGTGACACTACGGAACCTCATGGAGCCGTGGGTCAGTTGTGACAATGCAAGTCTAAGGACACCACGGTGACACTACAGAACCTCAAAGAATCAAGGGTACTGTTGTGCAACTCAGGGGTCCCATGGAAGTAAGGGTCAATGATGAAACTGTGGGACCCATGTATAAAAGAAGCCAGCGAGGCCACATGGAGACAATGGACCTGTGTGACTCTGTTGGGGCTCATGAAACCAAGAAGCCATTGTGACATTGCGAGACCTCATGGAATAATGAGACCATTGTGACAGTATATGGGCTTCATGAAATCAAAGGAACATGGAACAGGTCTGCCTGGTTTAGCCTCCTGGAGTCTGTCTGACAGGTCCCACTGAATTTGACATGTCAAGGGCCACTTCCCATCTGACTGTGAAGCACTGGGGCTCTGTGCTTTTATTCCTGTGGGAAAGAACTGTCTTTCTTGTCTAGGCACCCATGGCCAAAATTGGGATTCCGTGTCTAAAATTCTCTATATCTAAGGGTTACTCCCAGAACAAATCTGCCCGTACAGTCAAACCTGGCTAGACTTGGCCTCTGGTGACTGCCTCTCATCTGATCCTGAACTACTGGACCTCACTTGTTTCCTTCCTATGGAGACCACTGCAACACTGCGGGGCAATGTGGAACCAATGGGCATGGTTACGCTGTAAGAACTTGTGGAACCAAGAGGATCATCGTGACACTGTGGAGTCTTGAAGAACCATGGAGACCATTTGGACACTTTGGAGCCTTGTGAAATGCAGGTCATCATAGTGAAACTGCAGGGTACCATGGATCCAAGGGACCAGTGTGACACTGTGGGGCCTCATGGAACCAAGGACATCTTTGTGGCTCTGTTGGGCCGCATGGTCCCAAGGGCCCAGTGTGAAGCAGCGGGGCTTTGTGGAGCCAACAGGCTATTGCTGCATTTAAGATCCTTGTGGAGCCAAAGAGCCATTGTAATCCTGCGAGGCACCATGGATCCATGGAGAGTATTATGGCATTGCAAGGCCCCATGGAATCATGGAGACCATTGTGACCCTGCAGGGCCTCATGGAAGGAAGGGGCCATTGTGACAATATGGGAATTTGTGGAAGCAAGAGGATCATTGTTGCACTACTGGGCCCCAATGGAACCAAGGGGCCACTGGACACAGCGAGGCTTTGTAGAACCAACAGACCATTAGGACACTGTGGGCCCTTGTGGAACCATGGAAACCAATAAGATCCTTAAGGATTTGTGTCATCAAGGGGCCATTATGACACCTGAGGGCATCATGGAAGCAAGAGAACCATTGTGGCACTGGAAGGCCTCATGAAAGCAAGGAGCCATTGTGACACTGCACACAAACTTCATGTTCCCTGTGGAAGCAAGGGAACATGAAATAGGTGTGGCTGCCTTGGCCTCCCAGGGGTCACCTGACAGGTCTGGCTGACCTTGGAATATGGAAGGCCTCTCCCATCTGCCCCTGAAACACTGGGGCTCTGGGCTCTTCTTTTCATGGAAAAGAACTGTCCATCTTTTCCAGGCATCCATGGACAAAATTTGGATTCTACCTCCAATTTTTTGTATTAAAGGATTGTTCCCAGACTAAAGTTGCCAGGACAGACAAGTTTTGCTGGTCTTTGACTCCTGAGGGGCAGCACTCACCTATTTTCCAAACACTGTAAAGGCCTCTGTGCTTTTCTTTCTATGAAAAAAAAATCCCTTTTCTCCTGGTACAAATGTTTTAAATTAGGACTCTGCATTCATAATTTCAAGTATCCAAGGGTTGTTCCAAGCAAATCTGCCAGGACAGACAGGTCAGGCTTGCCTTGACCTCTGGTGGGTGCCGTTCATAAGCTCCTGAAACATGGGGCTCCATGATTTCCTTCCTATGGAGACCAATGTGACATTTGGGAGCCTTGTGAAATGAAGGGGCAATTGTGACACTGCAGAGCACCATGGATCCAAGGGACCATTGTGACACTGTGGAGCCTTGTGGAACCAAAGACATCATTGTGGCTCTGTTGGGTCACATGGTTCCAAGGGACCAGAGCAGAGCAGCGGTTTGAGAGTTAGCCTGGCTGTAACTCAGAGTCAGCCTGATTTTAGTCCGAAAGAACTGGGCATGAGTTTCAAGCCCTGGGAATTATTTGTTTCACTTAGGGCGAGCTTAAGAGTTCCTCCATAAGCCTTTAGTGTCATTATGCTATGTTGTCCAAGTTCTATTTCCCTATTGGTTACTTGTTTCCCCTATATGGTTATTGTTCTAGTTTTCTAACCCCAAGTGTCTATGTTGTTGCTTCCCCTTTGTCTCAGGTCTTTGGATCCTGCCCCTTGTACTGTGCTGGGCTTCTCCATGTTTATTGTTTCTCACCCTATTACTAAAGGGCAATTCCATCAAACCCGCTTGTTTTCATTTTTGCCTCCCTCGCCCTGAAGTCAGGGAACCAGAGAGGTTTGTCGCAGCCATCCTCACTGTGACATTTGGTGCCCAAACAGGAACCATGACATTCAGGGCTCCCTGTCAATTACATTAGCTGGGGTGAGCTGATGGATAGGCAAGCGCTCCCCGGGATTTTGGATTGTGCCAGGCCCGGCGGATCCATCGTTGCTTTGAGGGACATTGGCCAGGATCAGCAGGAACAAAGACGGTTTCACCTACGTAGGATTGCAGGTGGGTTTGGGGAAATGGAAGATATTTATTGCCCATTTTGCCACTGTGTTTTTACAATATGCACCCAAGTTCCATAATTGATTTGGGGTGTTCGGTGGCTGTTCCCCCTAAGGTGGACACCAAATGTCCAAAGTAGAAAGGAGCATATATGGATGCTTTAAGTTTATTCTCACTGATCATGACAAAATATTTTCAAAGAATAAATTAAAATTGTAAGGTGGATCATTAAAAATTTTCCAGATGCCCCTGCTAATGAAATCCATACTACCGAATTTTGGGACTCAGTGGGAGTTAAATTGTAAAACATTTGGATCAAAAGAGACACCATCATGCCCCTCATGCTCCCTATCTTCCACACCATCCTTGAGACCCTTCATCAGCAAGCAGTGTGTCGAAAACTGAATCTATTGGTCACTCCTAACTCAGTACCTCCCCTCAAACTTGCCTTTTTTGGACCTTCCACAATCCTCCGAGATGGCCATTGCCATGCCCTCTTGGAGCATTCCACCCTGGAGACTCAAGATGGAAGGAGCCTGAATATGGCCTGACCATCCTCCCTCTATCTTGGCTCCTCCACCTCCTGCTACTTCCACCTTCTCTTCTTCCCTGAATGAACCTCCAGACTCCACCCCCACAAGTGCGGGTCATGCCCCACTATCAATCATTCCACCTTCACCCTGGGCCTTGCCTCCAGAACTCCACCCTGGAACTCCACCATCCTAAATCAAGACCCTTTCTCCTCAAAACCTGACAAAATGCAGTGCCCTTTGCCTCACCATCTGGCAACAATATAACCCCCATGGTCAAAGATACTAACCCCAACTGTCATACTATTTCTAATCTGAATGTTTCTGCTACAAGTTATTCTTCCTCCCCAGAAGACAGTTTGGATTCCCCAGAGCCACCTCGCCCCTCAACGCCAGTAGACCCCTAGGAAAGGATCTGGAAGGAAGCAGTTAAGGAAGGAAAATGGCAAATAGCCTCAAAACCCCTCCTTGTCCTGGTAGGTTTTGAAAGAAGGGGGCAGAATCCCAGGTATCATCCATTGGTTTATGAGGAAATCAAGGATCTGTGTAGGACAGCTAAAGACCATAGGAGGGACTTACCTTGTTTTAATGGCCTAATGAGGGCCATGTTTACAGCACGTCTTAACCCCCTATGATTTAAAATGTATTATGACCATGTTGTTGTCACCTGCAGAATATACCCTGTGGGAAGGAGGATGGAAGTGTTTACTAAATCAATTAATAGCAAACTATGCTAATAATGAGGCAAGGGTGGAATTGACAATCAACCATCTAGCTGGAGAAGGACAACACAGCCTACCAGATGATCGAGTAGCAGGTATCCCCAGAGAAGTATTGGATAGTATCAAAGAGATGGCTTTGAAAGCTTTAATCCAGGTATCGGATGGTAGCACGCCCAATTTGGACTACCATGTGTGGCTGCAGATAAAGCTTTAGGACAATTAGACCATCTTGGGTGCCTGTTAAGTAAGCAAACCAATGCTACCTCCCTAACATTGAGTGGCCTGCTCTCAGACATAGAGACCATCAGGCATGCCACCCTGCAGAACAGCGATAGAGTTTTTACTCTGGGCACATGGGCAAGGTTGTTTAGACTCTGAAGGCATGTGTTACATGAACCTCTCCAGCCACAGCGAGTCAATCCACAAGAGCATTCAGGTACTGAAGGAAGGGTTCAAGAAGCTTCAAGTGGAAAACAAAGCCTGGTTCAATAAGCTCTTCCAATGCAAGGGACTAAAGGGTTGGACGATGTCTAGCTAAAACAGGATATTTAACTCTCTTAGTTGTTGTTGTTGTAATGTTAATTTTTCCATGTTTGTTTGGATGCTTTTTGGAAGACTTAAAAAATTCTTTCAGTTCCATCTTCGCTGTAAAACAAAAAGGGGGAAGATATCGAACACAGGCTCCTCATGGACTCCTTGGAGGAGAGACTTGGAGGCCAGGATGGCACAAAATCCTTTCAGAGACTCAGTGTGAGAAGGAAAATCCTTAAAAGTACCTAAAAGTATTCTTAAATCCATAAAGCACCTTAAAACCCTTTAGTATCTCAAAGTGTTAATGAGCCCCACTGAGTGTCAGTACAAACCTCTCCAGGGACTCATTAAAGCAGATAATTGGGGCCATGATTGCACAAATCTCTCACAGAATCTGTATCAAAAGGAAAATACCAAGTACCTTAAAATAACTGAAGTACCTTGAAGCATTATTGAGCCCCACTGAGTGTTGTTACTGACAAAGCCTCTCCAGGGACTAATTACAGCAGACAATTGGAGGCCATGATTGCACAAATGTCTCAGAGACTCCAAGGCAAAAGCCAAACCCAAAGTCCTTTGAAAAACCTGCAGTCCCTGGGAGCATTAAGAAGGCCCCAGGGCCATTTCTGACCAAGGCTTCCCAGGGACTCCTTCCAGCAGATCCTTGAGGCCACTGGGATGTGGGCTAGGGGGCAGGACAAGGGGCTGACAGTGCCCAGCCTGGCTGGGGCTGTGCCAGGAGGCCCCAGTTCCTCAGGACAAGGTGTCTCCTCATAGCCCTTGGCGGCACAGACCCTGCTGTGCCCCAGGGCACCAAGACTTGGCTTCTCTTTGTCCCCTCCTGTCATCACTGCCTCCAGTTTTCTGCTCTGCCTGGGGCCTGGAGACACTTTCTCAGTGGTGTCCCTCAGTGGGACCCATTAAAAGTCCAAGAAACTTTGGAGTTGAATTCTGACTTGGAGTTCTGGAGAGGTTTCTTCAGCTCCCTGTCAGGGACCGATGTTCAGGACCTGAGCAGAAAGCCCCAGAGGCTCATTGAAGTCCTTGTGCTGTGTCTGTGCTGCTGAGCTGGGCTGTGCTCCTGGCCCAGAGGCAGCTCCTGGTAACCAAGAAGAGCTTCAAAAGCACATTTCTCTTGATGAGCAGCTCTTCTGCCAGGCAAGCAGGGCTGGGGCACTGCCTGGAGCTGCCCCGGGCACAGCACACAGGCACAGAGAGGTTCAATCAGTCAGGGCTGGGACGGTGCTGAGAAGTGTCTGGGGCAGAATCACTGCCAGCCCTGGGCACAGGAACCTCTGGCTGCAGGACAATGCAGCTGCAGCTCCTGCAGTGATCTCCTAAAGCTGGAACACCCCATTGCCTACAGATCCTGTCAGTCTGACATTCTCTGCTTGTCTCTTGTGCAGAGCAGCCGGGGTGCCCATGGCTGTCCTGCAGAGCAGGGTCCTGCAGCCCAGGGCACTGTGCTGGGGCAGGGACCCTGCTGCCTGCCAGGGACAGCTCTCAGCCATCCCTGGCAGCTGCTCCCAGCACTGGGGGACAAGATCTGGGTGTGAGGAGACAGCTGGTAAGGCTTGGAAGTGTTATCCTTTTGTGGGGAGAATGCTGCATTGTTCAGGACTGCTGCCAGCATGACATTTAACTGTAGATAATTTCCAAGTAGATTATACAGGGAGCACAGCAAGGCAGGGGCTGCATAAAAGGGAAAACCCTGCTTTTTTAATCTACTGCTCTGGGTTGCCTGGATGGAAAACTGCACATAGGTATTCATCTCTCAGTTCAGGTGGAAAAAACCCAAATTTCTCTCAGATATGAATAAACCCAGCAGAGACGGAAATCAGCACAAGGCCCCTTAGAGGCAGCATCAATGTCTCTTTTCCAGCCTCTTCAGGGGTGCTCTTATGTTGCCATCAGAGCCTGCAGAGCCAGAGCTGCCCCTGGGCAGTGCCTGAGCTGGGAGGGGTCTGCACGGCAGAGCTGAGCCCCCAGGGCTGGGCTGGGCTCTGGCAGCACTGGCAGGGCCCATTTCTGGGCAGAGGGAATCTGCTGGCAGCAGAGCTCTGGGCAGGCAGTGGGGGGAAATTGCCCCAAGCTGTGTTGGGATATTTCAAGTCCTCTCAAAACCCAACTATTCCATGATTACTTTTTTTACAGATCCCCATGCCAAGGCAGCACAAATGTCCAACAGCAGCTCCATCAGCCACTTCCTCCTGCTGGCACAGGCAGACACATGGCAGCTGCAGCTCCTGCACTTCTGCCTCTTGCTGGGCATCTCCCTGGCTGCCCTCCTGTGCAACGGCCTCATCATCAGCACCGTAGCCTGCAGCCACCACCTGCATAGCCCATGTTCTTATTCCTGCTCAACATGGCCCTCAGCGACCTGGCCTCCATCTGCACCACTGTCCCCAAAGCCATGTACAATTCCCTCTGGGACACCAGGATCATCTCCTACACTGGATGCGCTACCTAAGTATTTCTGCTTATCTTCTTTATGGGAGCAGAATTTTCCCTCCTGACTATCATGTGCTACGACCGCTACATGTCCATCTGCAAACCCCTGCACTACGAAACCCTCTTGGTCAGCAGAGCTTGTGCCCAGATAGCAGCAGCTACCTGGGTCAGTGGCCTTCTCTATTCAGTGCTGCACACAGCCAATACATTTTCCTTGCCCCTGTGCCATGGCAATGTCCTGGGCCAGTTCTTCTGTGAAATCCCACAGATCCTCAAGCTCTCTTGCTCCACATCCCACCTCAGGGAACTTGGGCTTCTTGGTGTTAGTGCCTTTTTGGTGTTTGGTTCTTTTGTGTTCATGGTTTTCTCCTATGTGCAGATCTTCAGGGCTGTGCTGAGGATCACCTCAGAGCAGGGACGGCACAAAGCCTTTTCCACCTGCCTCCCTCACATGGCAGTCGTCTCCCTGTTTGTAAGCACTGCATTGGTCGCCTACTTGAAGCCCATCTCAATCTTGTCCCCATCCCTGGATCTGGCCCTGTCAGTTCTGTGCTCGGTGGTGCCTCCAGCCCTGCACCCCGTCTTCTACAGCCTGAGGAACCAGGAGCTCAAGGCTGTAGTGAGGAGAATGATGTTTGGTTGGTATCAGAAACATTAAATTGCTGGCCAGTTAAAATTAATCATTTGTAATAAAAGAAACCTTTGACACTCCTGGTTTGTTTCATTTGGGAAATTCTTTTTCTTTGCTTTAGTTTTTTCATGTTGTCCAAAAAGAAATGTCATTGTTTGTGCCAGTTCTCATTTTGTTTCTCTCCATCTTCCCTTTGGCCACAGATTGTTTCAAAGAGTGGCTGTAATCTTGGTGGCTTTAAATGAACTCAAGGATCTCCCAGCAGAGTTTTCTGCAGAGAGGCCCTTTTGTTGCCTTCTTTGGACCTGCAGCAGCAATGTCTGTGTGCAGAGCTGGGGGCAGATCAGTGCTGGCCCAGCAGCTGTGCCCAGCAGCAGCAGCACTTGGTGTTGCCAGTGCTGCTGCCGTGGCCCTGTCACGCTGCCCTGGTGGCCATGGTGTTGCTGTAGGGCCTGAGTGCTCTCGGGGCCGGGCACAGCCCTGGGAGTGGCAGTGCCGGGGCTGCAGCAGGGACAGCCCATGGGCACTGCTGGGGCAGCGCTGATGCCTCAGCCCAGGCCCTGGGGGCTCCAGGCTCCTTGCCCAGGCTCTCTCAAGAACACACCTAGGCCAACGCTCAGCACAGAAAAGTCCCATGAGCAGCCCCAGGCTGGCTGTGGGCAGGCTGACAGCAAACAGCATGGCTGGGGCTCTGCAAGGGCCCTGGGGCAGATGGGAAGGAGCAGCAGAGCAGGGGCTGATCCATCCCCAGTGCACTGGACAGCCCAGGGCAGCGTCCCAGAGCATCCTCATCGAGCTGCCAACAACATCCCCCCTCTACAGCCCTGGCCTCTCCCCTGGCTCTCACAGGTGCCCCATCCTTGCAGGCACAGCCACGGCAGTACTGGCTCAGCAGCCCCTGTTTGCATTGCACAGAGCTGGGGGAGCACCCCCTTCTCATGCTGTGGGGACAGGAACCTGAGGGAGCACAAATGCCATCAAGCCCTGGGGCCAGCAAGGGCTGGGGGACAGCAGGGAAAGCACTCAGCTTTGTCCTGGCCTCTGCAGTCAGCCAGAAAGTTTGTTCCCATCAGCTGGGAGTTTCCTGTCCCAGTGCAGACGCTGTTGCTCAGAGCTAGGGCTGCCTGGCAGCCACCCCCAAACTGCCCTGAGCATTTCCTTTGCTTCACCTCTGCTTTCTTTACTCTTTCCTTGTACAAATTTCTTCCTATTGGCCACTCCAGGGCTCCAAGACCTTGACACACCACTTGAGCTGCTGCCCAACCAGTGCTGAGCAAATGGGAAGAATCTTTGTCCTGCTCCTGCTGGCCACACCATTCCTGATCCATAGGAGTGCCACAGCTTGGATGAGAGAAATGGTGGGGAGAGTGTGGGGACAAAGTGTTATTGTCAGCCATTAAGGGTCTTGACTTTCATATCTGTTCTGACTGCATTAGAAGGGTCTGGGGATCAATATCAATTGGACATTGCTGATATCAATCTATGAACAGGAAAAGTAACCAGGACAAGTTAATTCTCTCAGCATTGTTTTCAATAGAGTATATTGCAGTGTCAAAACGATCTCCTTGGTATAATGAGGCTTTGAAGTGTCACAATGGTCTCCTGTATTCCATGAGGCCCTGCAATGTCACAATGAACCTTTGGTTCCTTGGGTCCCAAATTGTTCCATGAATCTTTTGTTCCATGGGGCCCTGCAGTGTTGCAATTTTCTTATTGGTTCCATGCTGCCACATAGTGCCACAATTGCCCATTGGTCCAAGACTGCCTCATAGTGTCACAATGGACTCCTTGGTTCCAAGGGGGCCTGAAGTGTCACAAGGCTGCCTTAGTTCAACGAGGCTATGCAGTGCTTTAGTGGCCCCTTGGTTCCATGAGGAAAAGCAGAATTAGAATGGCCCCTTGGTTCCATGGAGTACCACGGTGTCACCATGGTCCCATTGGTTCCACAGGGCCTCACAGTTTAACAACGGATCTTTGGTTCCATGAGGTTCCACTGCATCACAATAGATTTTGGTTCCATGAGGTTCCTCAGTGTCTCAATGGCCCCTTGGCTCCATGTGGCCCTGGTGTGTCACAGTGCCAGGTGGTTCCATGAGGCCCCACAGTGTCCAAATGGTCTCCTTGGTTCTGTGAAACCCTACAGAGCCACAATGGAGCCTTGGATTCATGAGGCCCCGCTGTGTCACAATGGACCCTTGGTTCCATGAGTTTTCGCCCTATCAACAATGATCTGAGTTCCACAGTGTCACCATGGATCCTTTGTTCCATAAGGTTCCATAGCACAACATGACCACCTTGATTCCAGAAGGTTCTGCAGTGTCCCAATGGACCATTAGTTCCATGCAGCCCCAAACTCTCACAATGACTCCATGGCTCTATGAATTTCCATACTGTCAGCAATGGTCTCTTGGGTTCCACAAGGCCTTGCTCTGATACAATGGACTTTTGGTTCCATGGGATTCCACTGCATCACAATGGACCCTTTGTTCCATGAGGTTCCAAGTGTCACAGCTGGATCCTTGGTTCTGTGAGCCTCTGCAGTCACCAAATGTCCAAACTATCAGAATAGGACTCCTTAATTCTAATTTGGTGTTTAAGAGAGCATCATTTATTCAGGCCTGAGGTCCAGCAGGGGATAACTCCTTATGTGGATATGTGATTCTACCAGTGTATCGCTTATATACAGTCACTACATGAATATTAAAATTTACCCATTTCCATAAAACCCACCCCAAGTTCCCAGATTCAGTCCTTTCTTTTTCTATCACTGCACCTTGACCCAGATGTCTCCATCTTTTCTTCCAACCATTCCTGCTGGGAAAACAGCCCCTGCATGATTTCTTCTTGTGCCAAAAGTTCACAGGCATAGTAAAATTTCAATTAACCCTTTTGGTATCAATCCCAAGGCTTTGTTTGGGCAGGCAGAGGCAGGCAGGAGGCAGAGCTGTCAGCAAAGGAAGGGCCCAGCCAGGTGGGGCAGCTGGGGGATGCCGACAGCCTGCAGGGACAGAGGCACAGGGCAGGGACACCGTAGGACAGCCTGGGCTGCACAGGGCACAGGGATGGGCAGCAGCTGCAAGACAGCCCTGCCAGAGCCAACTTGGGCAGCACTTTGGCCATGGCTGCTGGCCCTGAGCCTGAGCCACTAGGGGACAAGTGTGGTGGTTTGACCAGGAAGAAGTGGGAATTCTGGGATGCTGTGGTCAAACCAATGGGTGCTCAGATTTTGATATTGGCACCTGATGTGGCCAGTGGGGTTTAGACACACCTCCGAGAACACACAGGGGTTAAAAACCAGAGCTTCGGCCCTGGGAGACTCTCTTGGGACTTCGAGGGAAGAGGTCGGATATCCCTTCCCCCGTCCAGCTGCTGCTGCTGGGCGGGGGAGGGGTAGCCATGTGGTAGGCCTGGGCCTGGACAGAGACGGGGGGTGAGGAGGCCCTTGAGGATGGAAGGGTGGAGGAGCTCCAAGAGACAGCCATCAGGCAGCCATTCCCCCCCAGGAGAGAGAGAGAGGAGAGCCGACATCTGAATTTGATAGCAGCTGGCCCAGGAGGAAAAGGGGGGGGAATGCAGCGAGGAGGTGCCGGCTGGAGCAGTAGCGAGTGTGGGAGTGCCGGAGCTCTGGGACAGGCAGAGACTGAAATTTTTAACCCTTTCTTTCATGATTGGGACCTCGCAAAAATGCTGATCCTCCTCGGAGCTGAATAAGAAGAAAGATAGGAAATGAGATAACCAAGAACTAGGCCCGAGGGATGTGGAGAAGACTGGCTGAGTGGGGAGAGATGATTGGAGTGGCCTTTTGGCTGGACTTTTCTTGTGTAGCCATAGACTCAGTTTTATTCCTGTGACACAGAGACTGCACTTAGGGGGACGCAGTGCCTCAGAACCAGGAGGGTTCATTGTGAGGACCCCTCGGCCCCAGGGGGTTGGAAAAAAATGGGGGGGACAGATGTCCCAAAGCAGAGACTGTGCCTTTTTGGAGTGAGACAAGGCATCCTTAAAAGTCAACCCAAAAGCAGCTGTGCTCCATGCACAGTGGTGAGAGCACTGGGCATGGAAGGAAGATGTAACAAATGGCAAAAGGACTTTCCGGGCGGTGCTGAGTGATATGGAAGCACACAATGTTTCAGCATGTTTTCAGGGGAAGCCTATGGTGCAAGAAGGACTCCTCTCCTCTTCATAGACTGAAGTTTGAATATTCTAAAGGGTGGTGCCAGACTGGGCAGTTGGTGATTTGGGGGAATGTATCGGATTGGGAAATTTTTGGTGGTGGGGAAGAGGAAAGTGCTTTTTTGTAAGGTTTTCAATTTTTTTTCCCTTATAGGTTTTCCCTTCTTTTCTTGTAGTTTAGGTAATAAAGTTTTCTTTATGTTTAAGCTGGAGCCTGCTTTGCTTATTCCTGGTCACATCTCACAGCAGACACCAGGGAGAGTGTATTCTCATGGGGGCACTGGCTCTGTGCCAGGCACAAACCATGACAACAAGTGACCCTTGCAGGCCTGGGGCCTCATTGCCTCCTTGACCCTGCTCAGCAGCCTGGCAGGGGCCGCCCCATGCTCCTGCCCTTATCATTGCACATCCTCACATGCCAGTGCCCATCCCAGGAAGAGCCCTGAGCAAGGAGGGAGGGACAGGATCTGGATCTGCCTGGCCAGGGGCTGGGGCTCAGGCCTTGGCACTTTGCATTCCTCAAACACATCCAGGTGTGCTCAGCCACAAAGAGATGTTTGCCTTGCTTGTTCCCAGCTGTCATCACTGCCTCCAGTGTTCTGCTCTACCTGGAACCAAGGGACACTTTGACGTGAGTTGTGACCACTGGAAGCATAAGTCCCATCAGTGGGACCCAGTAAAAGTTAAGGAATCTTTGGAATTTGACTCTGATTTTGAGTTTTTGAGAAGTTGTTTGAGCACACTCTGAGCGACCTAGCCTGATGCAAAGAGCACCAAAGCCTCAGAGGCTCAATAAAGTCCCTGTGCTGTGTCAGTGCTGCTGAGCTGGGCCGGGCTCCTGGCCCAGAGGCAGCTCCTGGCAAGGGCAGCGCTGCAGAGAGACAGCTCTGGCCAGGAGCAGCTCCTGTGCACAGCCCAGCAGGGCTGGGGCACTGCCAGGGCCCCTCAGGGACACCAGCAGGGCACAGACAGAGCTCACAGGGGCTCAGCACTGGCAGGGGCTTTGGCATGTGACAGAGGGGGCTATGTCACAGCAGCACCTCTGTGGTGTGTCATAGAGCCACAGAGCAGCTGGGATGTCAGCAAGGGACTGTGTAACAGCACAGAGTTGGCTGTGTGACAGCACTGAGGAGGGTGTGACATCACAGAACTAGCTGTGACATCATGGAAGGCGGCTCTGTAACATTACAATGTGGGTTGTGACATCAGTATGATATCACAGAGCAGCTGTATGATGTCACAGAGAAGGCTGTGACATCACAGGATGATTGTGACGTCACAAAGCTTCTCTGTGAAATCACACAGCAGCTGAATTTCTTCATATAGAGGCTGTGTGACATAACAGAGTGGTTGGAGACATCACAGGAGGTTGTATGAAATCACAGGTCGCCTGTGACATCACAGAGGGCTGTGTGACATCACAGAGGGCTGTGTGACATCACAGGGACTGTGTGACATCACAGGTGGCTGTGTGAGGTCGCTGGGAAGGTCACTCTGTCCCGGTCCCCCTCACAGTTCCCCTCAGAGCAGTCCAACCCTGCTTGTGCACAGCGGGGTCCCCTGTCCCCCTGGCTTCCCCCGGGCCCCGGCCCTGCAGCCTCCCCCAGAAGATGTTCCATGAGATCGACCCCAGAGCCTGACACAGGGACGGGGTGCTGGGGCCCTGGGGTTGGGACAGGGGGACAGGGACCCCCCGGCAGCGTCCCTGTGTTCCCCAGGGCCAGAGCCTGGGCCAGGGCTCCTTCACCCTGTTATGAACGACGCCTTGAGAGTGCTGAAAAAATCCAGACCAAGGGAGCAGCAAAAAACACATTTAATGTTAAGGGACAGCAGCACAAAGTTCTTTGGCAAGAGTCACTCTGCTCCTGACTGGACACTTCAGGCACACCAAGGAAACAAAGCAACAACAAAGCCAAACAATATTGAGGCAATCAAACCAGAAATGAACCGAGAACTATCTCTGTGTGTGTGTGTGACACAAAAAGACAGTAAGGGCAAGGATAAAAGGAATACGGCCTAAAAACTTAACAGAGCTTAAACTTAATTTGACTTAACTTACACCTTAACCCTAACTGATACCTTAAAAGAACAGCACCTAACAGCATTTGACCTGACTTATAACCCATGGCTTACTGATTTGAAGGAGGAATAACACCTAACAGTATTTAACTTACCTAGTACCTTTTATTAAAAGTAACAACTTCACATAAGAACAAATCTTAGAAATATTTAACTTCCCTTAGACCTTGTGACTTAAACTTCCTTACATGGCCTGACTGACTCAGCTATCCAAGGCACTCAAACCCCTCAGAGAGCAGCATTTCTGCCACATTTCCCCAGCACAGGCAATCCTGTGTGCACACAGACACAAAGAGTCAGTGCAAGGCACCTGTGAGAAATTCCCCTTAGGGCAGGAAATGCTCCCTGGGGATCCTTTGGCATCTCCCCAACGGGTGAAGGGCTGAGCCTGGAGGAGTGGGGAGATTGGCCCAGGCTCTGTTGTCATTCAGGATCCCCGAGTGCAGCAAAGGGGAGAGTTCCCGGCTGGGAGAGGCCCCACTCAGAGGGAGTCGCTGGCCCAGGAGAGCTCCAAGGGCTCCTTTTAGAGCGCTGTTTGTAGGGCCCCAAGAGAGGGGCTTCAGTCCCAGCAATGTTCATCCTGGCTGCACTTTGCACCAACAGCTGTCTTTGGCACTGTGAGAACAGGGATGTTGTGCCACTGAGGGAACAGAAACAGTTCCCAGGGCTGCTCCTAGAGAAACCAGGAGCTGGTTGGGCAGCAGCAGTGCCTGGAGCAGACAGTGTTTGTGATGAGCTGCAGAGGAGCTGAGCCCAGGGGCTATTGGCCAAGGCTGAGCCCCAAGGAGCATTTCTCAGCTGGCAGGGTAGCCTGAGAAGGGGAGTGGGGAATGCGGCAGCACAGGGCCCATGGAACCAAGGGGCCATTGTGACACTGTGGGGCCCTGTGAGACTAAGGGACGATTGTGACACTGTGGGGTCCTGTGAGACCAAGGGACCATTGTGACACTCTGAGGCCTGTGACACCAAGGGACCATTGTGACACTGTGGGTCCTTGTGAGACCAAGGGACCATTATGACACTGTGGGGCCTCATGGAATGTAGGGATCATTGTGATACTGAAAGATCCCATCAAACCAATGGTCCATTGTGACACCGTAGGACCTCATGGAACTATGGAGACCATTGTGACACCTTGTGGTTTCATGGAACCAAGGGGCCATGTGACACTGTGAGACTCCATGGATCCATTGTGATGTTGCAAGGCCTCATGGAACCATGGAGACACCATTAAGAGACTTCATGGCTTCATGGAACAAAGGGGCCATTATGACACTGAGGGTACTCATGGAATCATGGAGACCATTGTGAAACTATGAAGCCTCATGGAATAAGCAAAGCATTGTGACACTGTGATGCCTCACGGAACCAGTGAGACCACTGTGACCTTGGGGGTCCCCACAGAACCAAGAGGACCACTGTGATACTCTGGGGCCTGGTGAAACCAAGAAGCCTTTGTGACACTGCAGGGCTGCATGGAACCAAAGGTCCATTGTGACATTGCAGGGCCTCCTGTCATCAGTGGTCCATTGTGACACTGGGCAACCAAAGGAGACCACTGTGACACTGCAAGGTTTCATGGAACTGAGGGGCCATGGTGACATTGTGGAACCCCATTGAACCAAGGGTTCATTGTGACACTGCAGGGCTGCATGGAACCAAAGCTCAAGGGTGACACAGAGGGGTCTCCTGTCATCAATGGTCCATTGTGATGCTGTGGAGCCAATGGAGATCATTTTGACACTGCAAACCTCCAGGGTCCAAAGGTCCATTGTGACATTCAGGCTCATGGGACAGAGGAGTCCTGTGACATTGTGGGGCCTGTGGAACCACGGAGATCATTGTGACACAGCAAGGCCTCATGGAATCACTGGGACCATTGTGACATTGCTGGACCCCAACGAACCAAGGGTCCATTGTGACACAGCAGATCTTCTTGTAATGAAGGAGCCACTGTGGCCCTGTTGGGCCCCATGGAACCAAGGTACCATAGTTTCATTTCAGGGCCCCATAAAAGCAAGGGAAGACAGAACAGATCCATCTGGTTTGGCCACCCATGAGCCAGCTGCCTGGTCCAGCTGACCTTGGCATGTTGAGGGTCTCTTCTCCTCTGCTGCTGAAACAATGGGGCTTCATCCTTTCCTTCCTATGGAAAAGAACTGGCCTTTTCCTCCAGGCACCCATGGCCAGAATTGGGATTTCACTGTCAAATTTCCTTATATCCAGGGATTGTTCCCACAGGAATTTTGCCAGGACAAGTCTGACTGACATTGTTTTCACAAGCGTCACCTCCCATCTGTCCCCAAAACACTCAGGAAGGCTCCTAGCTTTCCTTCCTATGGGAAAGAATTGTTCTTCTCTAAGTTCCCATTGCCAAGACTAGGATTCCATCTCCAAATTCCCTAAAACCAAAGTTGGCCCCCAGACAAAATCTGCCATTTCTGATATGTCTGGCTGGCCCTCTGGCCCAGTGAAGCTCTCACCCGCCTTCCAAACACTGGAGCTCTGTGCTTTCCTTCCTATGGAAAAGAACTGTACTTCTCAGCCAGGTGCCCATGGCCAGAATTGGGATTTCACCTCAAACATTGCCTGTTGTGACAGACTGGAGGAGATTGTTGGCTCAAGACATTTCATGTGTGGGGGAGGAAGGGGCAGGTGGAGCCTTGCTCTGCCCTGGAACCCCAGCCCTGCCCTGCCCTGGAACCCCAATCCCCCCAGAGCCTCTATCCCAGCCCAGCAGTGTCTGCCAGTCCCTGGCACAGCACAGGCAATGCTCCACAGCCACCTCTGCAGCCCCAGCCGAGCTCCTGAGGGACCAAATGAGCCCAAATCCCACCTGGGGGAAGGGCCCAGGGAGACCAAGGGGTATTGAAGGATGATCACAAGGCAAGCACACATCTTGACCCTACCTCCTTTTGGAATTTTCATGTGAACATCGCTGGAGTGCAGAAATTGGTAGCTGTGTATGTGCTTCTCTGTATCTTTTTTGCCTTGCTCTCTCTCTGTGTCTTCTTCTGTTTCTGTGCTCCTGCAAATTTTGATTAACATTAAATTGAACACGCTTGAAATTTGTGAAGTTGAATGGGCCAAGTCAATGTTTTGAGATGTATTTTTTGTTGATTGAATGTCTGCTGTAGTTTGATATGAGAAGAATTTTTAAAAGTAATACAAAACTTTTTTTGTAACTGACAATCTGTTAAACCACTAAGATACTGAACACGCCTCTGTGAAACACAAATGTTAAAGATGAAAAAACCCAGGAACCTCCTCTTTCTTTTCCAGTCAACAAAGAAGCAGTGGGCCTGGCCCTCGCCCCCATCTCAACCAAACCAAACCAAACCAAGCAACCCTGCCTTGGGCTGAGCTCCTTCTCCCCTGCCCAGGCCGCCCCCCCTCCCCATCGGCCCGATTCTAAGCAAACCAAATCCCAACAACTCCCAAACAGGAAAACAAAACAGGCTACAAAACCCCAACCAGAACAAAGCTAGCCACAGCTGTTAAAATATTACATTCAAGTCCCCTCCCCCCAAAAAAACTATAACCAAAAACCCCTACAACGCATACAAAATAACCCCACAACTAAAAACTTAAACACTAAAAACTCCCAAAACCAACCATAAAACCAGTCCTAACGCAACCCAACCACAACTTCCACCACAAGTTACTGGCAGGTCAGGTGTTAACCCTTTCAATACTTCAATCTTCCCTCAAGTAAAAGAAAAAAACGAAATACAAGCATACAAAAAAACAGCATAAACACATCAAAGTCAGTAAAGAAGAAATGAAATCGCAAATAAAAAAAGAAGAAAAAATACATTAATCTTAACACTAAAATCCTCTTTAAATATAATGAAAAAACTCTTTTTCATTATAACACAGAAAACTATAAAAAAATCAAAATACACAAATTAATATCAAACAAAAACCTCCATGCTAAAATAAACAAATGTTAAAATAACTGTAATTTCCTCAAAATTTTAAACAGAAAAAAAGCAATCCACTATCCACAAGAGAAGATCTCTATCCCCAGAGATAAAAATGATTTTAAAAGTAAATAATAAAATCTTTTACCTTTAAAGAATTAATCTTTAAAACAATACCCCATAAGTCAACATGGTCCATCAGTGAGCTGTAAAAAAAGCTTGTAGGAATAAAACCTGCCTCGCAATAACAAATTTCCCCAGACAACTGTAATCCATGACAAAATTAAAACCCCAAAACCCCTGTTTTTTCCTCTTGTAAAAAAAATTCTGAAATAAACAGGGCAAGGAGACTTCTTCTCCTTTTTAATGCCTTTATTATAAGTGATCAGCTCAGGATTGGGCAGCTCGGCGGGGCTGCAGTCTCTCGTCACGTCTCCCAGGGTGACTCAAAGGAGGAGGAAATGCGCAGCTTTGTCGTCCAGGGGCAGAGCTGAGGATCAGGTCCTCGTGGGAGCCTTTAGGGCATGGTGATCCCAACCGATGTTGAATTGGTCTGAGTCTCGCCTCCTCCCAGACCCAGCCCGAGGGCTCTCGAACACAGGGTGAGGAACAACGAAGGTTTTCAGCATCTCTGCAGGCCCAGCACTCCGTTCCTGACATCCAGACATCACTCCAGTCTCTCAACTCTTAGGTGGCTCATTGTTTTTGGGGTTTTCTTAGTACATTCGGAGCAGGGGTCCCACACAGCATGCTGGTCCTTGGAGTTATTTTGCATATCCCTTCCCTCCAAAGTCTCTTCTCCTTGCTGTTCGGGAGGTATCCCACCCTTCAATGTCTCAGAGATGGGCCATTAACTCGCCCCAGCCAGGGCTTTTACTGATACAAAAACAACTATTAACAACAACGACCCGTAATTACCATAACACAAGCAGCAGCCCAACAGCAACAGTGGTAACCTTTTTCTCACAGAAAAAATTGGCAGAATTTTTTGTTCATTACAGTCCCCCTTCTTTTTCTTTGATCGAGCTTAAATTTTAAGCTCAAATCAACTTACAATTTTTGATTCATGGGTTTCATATTTAATTTTTTGAATTGACTATAAATTTCATGTGCACTTTGGTAATCACGATTACTTAACTTTGTTACTTTCCTTGGTTTCTTTAGGTTGGTCTGCATGGTAAATGCTGTTTTAATGAAACAGATAAATAAGCATAGTAAAAAGAGCAATCCTCCAAGTATACACACAGTGAGAAAAACTACCTTTTCCCATACATCCTTTTTGAAAATCTCCAGGTTCTCCCACCAACTGAAATCAAGTGTAGGAGTTTGTTCTTGATTATTTACACATGCTGATCTTTTCCATTTGAAATGTTCCTAATAATTGCATTCTTTGTTTTTAATACTGCCTGGAGCCTGATGACTTTGTTTAACATAGATATTGGGGTCTGAACTTGTCTTTTACAATTTTGAATTCTCTCTATTTCTATTTCACTTTGCTCATTCTGTTTAGTTTCTCCCAAATCATTGTATATAGGAACTCCTAAACTTGATTCCGTTTCTTTGGGTAATAAGAAGAAAATTGGTTTTATCATTCTAGTGGTGCAACTGCCAGACCAGTCTCCTGACAATTTGGTGTGTGCTGTGGTATCAGAGATCAAACCTAGGGGTTTAGAGCTCCCCTGAAATGTGTTTTCAGCTTCTGTTGGGCATTCCCAACATTTACACAGTTCTTTCATTTTCCAAAAGGGGGTTATCTCTTTTTCAGTACACTCATAACATTCATAAACTTCATGGTGATTACACTTGTCTCTTTCTTTTTTTTTCAACAGACTCTAATTTGTTTGGATCTCTTGGGATCCACTGGGTGGGTGAATACTCCACTGCTAAATACTTGTTACAAACAATCTTTCTTACCATTTTCACCATTTCTTTTCTTTTTACTAGATCTACTGAGCTTGTTTCAGCAGCATCACATTTAAAGTACAACCAGGCTTCTCCTATAGGGCACTCTCCCAGGAGTGTCTGCCTAAAAGTGGCAATATTGTGGGCTGTTATAAGTTAGTTGCGGTGGGGAATTAATCACCAACTAGTAAGTCCAAATAAAATGAAATTTATTAATTGATAGAGCAAGTGATAACAGGCAAAGTCAGTATTGGGTGCGCTGGGCAATAGGGGAGTCCCCCCTCCACCACTGCCGCACTCTTCTGATATTTCGTGGAGTTCCTATACAGTCCTGCTTCCGGGTTGATGTGTAGTACTCTGTGTATTCTTCTTTTGTGTCTAGGTGGTCATAGTCTACCTCCCGGACGTCTGAAGATGAAGGCTGGTATTTTCCCTATTTGCTAGGGTTATCTGATTCCTGGAATTTTAGGCTCAATCTGCTGAGTTCCTGGAATCCTAGGTTTACTGAGCGGATAAGCTGATACTGTGTTATCAATCATAGCAAACCCCCCACCCATATTAACAGTTTACTAAACAGATAAACAAATGTTTGTGAAACCTATTGTCTTTTACTTTCACCTTCCTTATCCTTTAAAGTCTGGAAATTTAGTTAAACAAACTAGAGGTGGTGCAACAGTCTTACTGGAATAACTTTGTCAGTTTTGATGAACAAACTTAAACTTTTAACCCATTACACCCGGTACAGCTGCTTCTGGGAATTCATCTCCTTGCATTCCTTGCAGCCCCAGAGCTCCTCAGAACACAGTCCCGTGCCTAAAACACCTGTCATGCCCTGTGCCCTAAAGAGCCCAGTCAGAGGTCCCAGACCTCCCAAGGGCTCCCGAACCATTTGTGTTCCCCGCGAGGGCCTCAAGTTGCGGCTCGGATGCAAATGTGTCCCCCAAGTGTCTTCCCAGACCCCCAAAAATCTTGTTCGAACCATTTCTGGGACATCAACTCCCATCATGCCCCACGCCCCACCGAGAGCCATTGCAGCTGCGCCTTGAACTCGCGTGATGCTCCGTGGCCGCATTTAACCGTATGATACCCACGCCTACAACTCCCATCACCCCCCGCACCCCAGGGAGTCCCGTTTGAGCCCCCCAAGGGCCCGCCCGGACCCCGCAGGGCCCCATATTCTCCTCCCTGACCTCCAAGGGCCCCCCTGGACCCCCAAGTGCTGCCCCGGATGCTGAACTGTCCCTCAGAATCCCTGAGTGCCCCTCCAAGTGCCCACCCGGCTCCCCCAAGTGTCCTCCAGACCCTCAAGTTCTCTCTGAATTCCCTCCTCAGACCCAAAACTGCCCCAAATGTGTTCCAGAAACGTCTCCATGGACCCCTAAGTGTCCCCTTTTACCCTGTCTGTGAAAATGATAAAAAAGATGACAAAAGGATTTATAATAGGACTAATTAGCATAAAGAAGGAGGAATAAATAGCCAACACTGCTCCATGAATTAATGAAGGGAATTGTGTTACTTAGAAGCAATTATCAATAAAATTTTTACTTGCTAAAAATGTATGGATTTTTAAATATAAATATTAAAATTCATTAATATAAATATAGAATAATACTATTATAAATAAATAAGAAAAAATTATCCTTTCTTAATTCATTCATTTTTTTTTTTTCCATGGGAAAATGCATAAATTTTTTATGCTTTGGGATGTCATTCTGTAAGACACAGTCCAAAGATCCCTCATCTGCCTCCCAACTGCCGTCAAGGATGGAGATTGAAGCCCTCCCCAAGGATGAGATGAGACCCTTAAAATTCTAACCCAGGGGTGCTGTCCTGACAGGAGCAGGATGTCTGCCATAGGAAGCGGGAGGTTTCTCTTAGGAACCAGTCCTGAAACAATGGGCCCCGCTGGCACTGGTTTGTGCTGTTCAGAACTGGACTGTCTGTACCTGTTCCCAATAGATTTATTCTCCACTGTGCCGTCGATGTGCCGTCCTGCTCCCCTCCCGGCGGCAGATTATAAAACACCCCTGAGTTAACCAAAGACTTTGACATTCTCCCTGATGTGACCAGACGGATCTATTGGCTGCACCACGAGGATTTCATCTCTCTGTTGGCCCCCTCCTTTCTCTCTCACTCTGTCCTTTATCTCCTTTCTAATCCTTCTATCGCATTTGCTGTGGGCACTCAATAAAAGGTGCATTTGTTTTGATTGAAAGTCCCCTGCTCTGTGTCTTTAGGTATTGGAAAATGATGATAAATAAAGTACACATAGTTCATAGTACAAAACGTAAACACCAGCCCAAGGGCAGGGAGTGTGCCTCTGTCTGACCTCTGGCAGGCCAGAGAAAAAATGTTATAGATAAGAAACAACAAACAACCTTGGAAACCAGAGCCAGAAAATTCCGACTCCTTCTTCGAAACACCAGGCTGGGAAAAAAGGATTCTCGGGGTCATCCCTGACCACAGGGAACGCGAGATTGGCCTTCTGGGCTGTCTGGGTCAACATCAGAGTAAATCTGGAAGTTTTGCTTTAGCCTATTAACCCATGTTGCTGGGGTCTTGTCTTTTTCCTGGGTGCCATCAAATGCTAACCTGGTATTACTCCCTCTAGGGACTGATTCTTTTATCCCTCTGGTCATCACGGATCTGTAATCTCTCATATTCCTTCTCCCCTCTTCTTGATTAGGGTTCCAGTCAGACTCCACTAAAGGCATTTTTTGGTCACCTGGGGGCCCGAATTGGTTTTCTCATTCCCAATTTTTCATTCCTGCAGTTCTTATTAATCGAGCTTGGGGAAAATAGGCTGTTAAAGATGGAGTTCAATTCTCCCTATGTATAAATATTAGGGCTAAAAATGGATCAATTTGATTTGCTATTCCTACTGGGTCTTCCACTAAATTTCACAATTCTTTCTTAAAGTTTCTAACTTTGGACGCAGTCAAAGGAGCATTTACAAATCCAATCTCACTGGCCACCCTGCACGTGGGAACTTCTCTGAGGGGGAATGATTTTTCCACTTCAGCCTCTTTGGTCCGGGTGTTACAACATCAGCTGTGGAGCCTGAGTGGTTAACTTCACTCCTGGGCATGAGATTCTGAGATGTTGTTTGGCTTCTCATTTGTGGTGGGGGAGGCAGAGCAGGAACTTGCTGGTGAATAAGGGGTGCATGAGATGGTAGAGGTAAGGGAACAGTAGTGAAGGGTAAAGAGAGTAAGGAGAGGGTGGAGGGGAAGGTGGTGGAGGTATAACTGGATTAGGAGGTGGTAAAGGAATGCCAGCTGGGAGAGGAGGAGGAATTGGGTCCACAGCAAGAGGAATTGGAGGAAGGATTTGAGGTACTGCAAGGGTAGGAGGAGGTAAGTGGTCAAGGCGGTCCTAGTTTTTGTCAGCCTTCCCAGCCTCTTCTTCTTTTACTTTACTAGCTTGCTTTCCCTCTTTTAATTTATAGGCTCTTGTGTTTTCCTCCTCTGTGGTGTACTTTAGTCAACAGGTGACATTCTGTATCTGCTCCATGTCTGGATCCTCTTGAGTACTCAAGTATTGATGTCATTGGGTACACAACGGTTTGTCTCGTGTACTGTCCCATGGCCACTGCACCTGTAAATTTATCCTTGGCCATACCTTTGGGAAATAGTGGACCATCTTTATTTGATTTAATCTTTTTGTTATTTCCCAATTTTGCCAGTTGTTAGGTAGTTTTCTTAAGATAATATTGGGAGGGATATTTTTAATTTTCTTCTTATTCTTTCTTGGGGAATTTACTTTCTCACTATAGCACTTCTCCACACCTTCTCAATGGGCCTTCAAAGAAACTCTAATGTGCCTCTACCCAAACCAAGGAATACCGACAGACAATGCAATCATTAAACAACTCAAGCTTGTTTGGCCCTTTCAACTTATTTCTTATTTTCAGTATTTAAGCCAAATCTTAAGCATTCAAATAACTCCTAAACCACTTGCATTCACAATTCTTACACTCTTTCATGGTTTGATGCTGGTGCAATGCCAGTGCCCCCATGAAAATACATTCTCCCTGGTGTCTGCTGTGAGATGTGACCAGGAATAGAACAAAACAGGCTTCCACTTAGAAATAAAGAAGACAAAACTTTATTAACCTACAACTATATGTAAAAAGAAACACAGAAAGAATGAAAATCTTCTAAAAACATTTCTCCTCCCCCCACCAAATTTCCAATACATCCATCCCTCAGATCACCAACTCTCAGTCCGTCACCACCTTTTAGATATCAATTCTCAGTTCATCAAGGAGTGAGTAGTCCCTCTTGTGCCATAGGCTTCCCCTGGAAACACAGTTGAGACCTCATGTGTTTCCTGTCACACGTGGCACCACCCAGAGATCATTGCCATCATGACATCTTCCTTCCATGTCCAGTGCTCTAACCACTGTGCATGGACCAGAGCTGCTTCTAGGATTTTCCTTTTAAGGGTACTTGGTCCAGTTCCAAAAAAATAGTACAGTCTCACACTTTCTGGACACCTGTCCCCCTCCAAATTTCACCCCCTGGGGACAAGGGGTCTCAAGAATAGAGATATTCTCCTCCCCTGAAGATCGAGGGCACCAACCACCCTCCTTGCCTGTCGTCTCTGTTCACACGCTCCTTCAGATCACATCACTGCACTCACTTGGCTCTGAGCCATTGCCTCCCCACTAAATGCAGTCTCCGTCTCATAGGAAAAAACGGTTCTGTCCATAGCTATACAAGAAAAGTCCAGCCAAAGGACTTTGCAAAGGACCTCCTTCCACCTAAGATTTTTCTTCACTTCTCTTGTGGCCCATTTCCTCTTATCTCATCTCTTATCTCTCTTCTCATCCAACTCCAGGAGGATCAGCATTTGTAAGGTTTCCATCATCCAAGAAAAAGGGTTAAAAATCTCAGTCTCTGCCTGTCCAGAAGTCCCATGGCTCCCTTGCCAGGCACCTTTTCCCTGCACCCCTCCTCCTTCTCGCCAGCCATGCTAACAAATTCCAAGGTGGCACAGGCACAGACCCAGACACCAGCTCTCTCTCTCTCTCTCTCTCTCTCTCTCTCTCCTGGCGGGGGTGGCTGCCTGATGACTCTCCAATATTCCTCCACCCTTCCATCCTTGGGGCCTCTTCACTTCCCATCTCTGTCCAAGGCCCAGGCCTGCCTCACCCGGCCGCATGGCTTCCCGGCCCCCACCCAACTGGCAGCAGCTGGGCAGGGGAGAGGTCTGAACTCTTTCACCACCAGAACCCAAGAGAAAGTTTTCCTGGGAGTTCTCTGTTTTTAACCTCTGTGTTCTCAGAGGCGTATCCATGTCCCCAGTGGCCCCACCAGGTGCCAATATTCAAATCTGAACACCCATTGGTTTGACCACAGCATCCCAAAAAACTCCCTTCCTCTCAAACCATGACAGGGTGATAGGAACATATCGACTCTATCTTATCCTTGTATGTTACTTTCTGAAATTGTATAGTTATTGATGTTGTTCAATTTGTATAGCTATTGATAAAATTGTGTAGCTGTTGATTTTTTTACTATCCTAATATGCTGCCTTTAGCTTATTCTTGTGTTGCCTTATAAAGTTGTACAACTGTTGGTATTGTCAATAGTCTAGAAGTGGAGGTAAAAGGATTTTTGATGATAAATAATGTAAGTTTGGGGAATTAATCAAGGTCAGCACATGGATGTATTCTGGAGTTAGTGGAATCTACACAAAGGATACTTGTACCATGTTTGCTATTTCTTCAGCAAGGACCCTGTAGGGGGATGGTAGACATGGCATTTATTTAAAAGAAAAAAAAAGGGAATTGTAGGCACACAGTTTGTGTTAATTGGGAGTGGGACTATGGCTGAGCCTCATCCCTAAGGGTGACAACCATGCAGGACAGGTGAACTGTATTAAAGGTAATGAGACATAGAGTGCTGAGGTGTACTGACCGACTACAAAAGGGTACAGAGGGCACACAGGTGCAATGCATGTAAGATGAAGGGTATAAAAGGTTGTACTGAAGAACAATGAAGGGCTGTGGAAGAATGACTGGATAAACAGGGTCATGGGTCCCTGGAGAAGTTGTACAAGCAAACCCCTTGTTAGTTTAGCATGAGTAAAAGCATAAGTAGGCCGCTCTGCTTGTTAGCTTGATATGAGTTGGCTTCAGTTGACGTAACTAGGCCTTGCGCCATGATAAGGAGTTTGCAAAGTATGCTGCATCATGCTGACAAGGTTGAAAGGGCAAGGACAGCAGCAAAAATAAGGAAGAAAAGAGGTTTTGCAATATAAAAATAGAGAAGTAAAAGCAACGAGAATGAGCAAGAACCCTGTGTTAGAAACCACAAAGTAGGAGGAGTGTGTAAAAATAACCTTTTGCTTTAAACCAATGAACTAATGACGAGTATGGATAATTATGGACAAGTATGAAAAATTACTGAAAACATATAAAGGTGTCATTGTACTCAAAATAAACTGAAGCTTGCTTTACCAATCACATTGATTGATCGCATGTCTTCCCTTGCTGCCGTCAAAGGGCTGATACTTGAAGCCTTCTTTGGTGTCAGTTGTACCCCCAGCTGTGACATCTGGTGACCCCGATGTGATCCTGAGGTGATTTGATCAGACAACTGTGGACCTAAGAGCAGTAAGATGGTGGAGCCAGGTGGACTATGAGCTTGGGAACTGAGCCAGGTGGACCAAGAGCCTGAGAGCCTAAAAATCTGGATGAGTTATAGCCAGGCAGACCGGAGAGCCAGAAAAAAAAGTAGGTGGACCTGAGAGCCTAGAAGCCTGGACAATGTATGAGTTGCCCCCCCAAGAGGAAGAGTGCTGGATTTGAGGAGCAGATGCTACACACTTTGCTTATTTGGTACGAGAGAAATAGAGTGAGGCTATGCACTTTGTTTGTTTGGAAGGGGATGGCTTGGGAGCTAACACAAACTGCCTTTTTTAAAATGTGGGAGAGTACCAGCCATGTTTTTGCTTATGTCCCTCCCTGCAGGAAGAGTGGAGTGAGCCCTGCATTCCCTGGTGATGTTTTAGCCTGCTCTGTGATGTCACAGCTCATACTATAATGTCACACAGCTGGTCTCTGATGTCACAGCCAACTCTGTGATGTCATAATCTCCTCTGTGATGTCAGACCTCTGCGCTGTGATTTCGCAGCCGGCTCTGTGATGTCACAGAGACAGCCTATGATGCCATAGCTGCTTTGTGACCTCACAGAACCTCTGTGATGTCATGGCTCACTCTGTGTTCTCATGTTATCAGATGATAAATTGTCTACACCAGGTGAACACACACAATGCTGGTTCTCCAAAACCCCAGGCCTATGGAAACCACACAATGTCCATTGTGTGAGAAGGGGAACTGAAATTCACCAGCCTCAGTGTCCTGCCAGCTCAGCCAGGCCCACTGGAACATTGGGGTCCATGAGCACCAGGGACCACCAGATAGACCCCCAGGACAGGAGAATGCATGGCAAAAGGGGAGGGGAAATATGTTAATGAGTTAGGGGAATGATTATCATATGTATGTTTAGCCCAGGACAGTCAATGAATATGTATGCAAAATACAGAATGTAAACAGAAACTTTCCTGCACTCAGCATGCACAGCTTTGGGAGGAGTTCCCGCTCTGTGCATCCAACCAAATAAACAATGCTGCTTCTTAATGCTACATTGGGATTATGGATTTTTCTATTTTGCTATTTTTTTGGTAACAATCCCACTCCCAAGGAAAGCTCTGTCTCCTGCTGTTCACAAAGAGAGAAAGGCTGGTAGGAGATGTGGTGGTTGGAGGCTGCCTGGGGTACAGTGACCATAAAATAATTGAGTTTTCAACATCCTGTGAAAGAAGGAGTGGCATCAACAAAATGTGTACACTGGAATTACAGAGAGCAGACCTTGGTATATTTGGGATGCAGATTTGGAGAGTAGTCAATCAGGTACTCATTTTTTAAGGGAAACAGCCCTTAAAAACAAAGGTGTCCAGGAATGATGGACACACCTCAAGAAACTAATTGTAAGGGGGAAGGAGCAGCCTGTCCCTCTGTGCCAAAAGATGAGCAAGCTAGGAAAATTACTGTCCTGGCTGGGCATGGAGCTTTTGTGGGAACTCAAGGAAAGAAAAGAGGGTGCATCACCTTTGGAGAGAAGGTCAGGTGACTCAAGAAGTGGTTAAGAATATAGTTAGGCCATGCAGAAAGAAAAGTAGAGATGTGAAAGTTCAATTAGAGGTTAACCTGGCGGCTTTGGGAAAAAATTATAAAAAATATTTTTATCAATAAATTAATACCAAAAGGAAGTGTAAGGAGAACATCTATTCATTGTTGGATGCAGTGGGGAATAGAGTAACTAAAGATGAGAGAAAAGCTGAGGTACTTCCGCCGTCTTTTACTCAATTTTAAACAGTAAGACAGGTTGTCCTCAGGACAAGTGTTCTCTTGAGCTGGGAGATGGGCACAGGGAGCAGAACAGTCCCCTGGAATCCAGGAGGAAGCAGTTGGTGACCTGCTGAGCCACTCAGATGCTCACAGGTGTCTCTGGGATCAGATGGGATCCATCCAAGGGGGATGAGGGAGCTGGTGGATGAGCTCTCCAAACTGCTCTCCATCATTTACCATCAGTGCTGGCTCAGCAGGGAGGTCCCAGAGCACTGGAGGTGCCAATGTGAGCCCATCCCCAAGAAGGGCTGGAAGGAGGATCTGGGGAACTCCAGGCCTGTCAGCCTGACCTGGGTGCCCAGCAAGGTTATGGAACAGATCACCCTGAGTGCCATCACAGGGCACCCACAGGATGGCTGAGGGATCAGAGCCAGCCAGCGTGGATTTCAGTATCTGCACTGATGATCTGCATGAGGGGACTGAGTCCAGCATCAGCAAATTTGCAGATGGCACCAAGCTAGGTGTGAGTGTGGATCTGCTGGAGGGCAGGAGGGCTCTGCATAGGGACCTGGACAGACTGGATCCAGGGCCCAAATCCAACAAGATGAGGTTGAACAAGTGCTGGGTCCTGCACTTTGGCCACAACAACCCCTGCAGCACTACAGACTGGGGACAGAGTGGCTGGACAGCAGCCAGGTTGAAAGGGACCTGGGGGCACTGATGGACAACAGGCTGGACATGAGGCAGCAGTGTGCCCAGGTGGGCAAGAAGGCCAATGGCCCCTGGCCTGGCTCAGGAATGGTGTGGCCAGCAGGAGCAGGGCAGGGATTCTTCCCCTGCACTCAGCACTGGTGAGGCCACACCTCGAGTGCTGTGCCCGGTTGTGGACTCCCCAATTTAGGAAGGACATGGAGGGGCTGGAGCATGTCCAGAGAATGGCAACAAGGCTGGTGAGGCATCTGGAACACAAGTCTTGTGAGGACTGCCTGAGGGAGATGGGGTTGTTTATCCTGGAGAAGAAGAAGCTCAGCCAGACAGGGCAGTGTCAGGGCACAGAGCGGACTTGATGATCTCCAAGGTATTTTCCACCCTTGCTGATTCTGGGATTCTCTGAAACCACCCTTGGAGCAGATGCAGGAGGAGCCCTGGGCCTCCTCTTCAGAAGCTCCAGCAGCCCAGGTCCCTCAGCTTCTGCTGCCAGCCCCAAAGCCCATCCTGTCAGTCCTGCAGAGCCTCTGCAGCTCCTCCTCATCGCCCAGAACAAGGAGCCCCAGAGCCAGACACAGCAGCCCAGATGTGCCCCCCTGGCCTGGGGTGCCTCTGGCAAGGGAGCAGCACCAGGCACTGCAGGAGCCTGCAGACAATTCCTGCAAAACTTGTAGGATGATCCTGCTCCCCAATGGACGTTCCCATGGTGCCAAGTCAGGAACTGCAATGGGGAGTGGGGCCAGAGAGGAAAGGGCCAACAGGGATGGGCTGTATGCTGGGGAGGGGACAGGGATGGGCAATAGGAGGAAATCTGGATCAGGAAAGAGGAAAAAAAGCATAGGTGAAGGAAAGGAAATGCTTAGGGCAGTTTGGGGCTGGCTGCCAGGCAGCCCTAGCTCTGAGCAACAGCGTCTGCAGTGGGACAGGAAACTCGCAGCTGATGGGAACAAACTTTCTGGCTGACTGCAGAGGCCAGGACAAAGCTGAGTGCTTTCCCTGCTGTCCCCCAGCCCTTGCTGGCCCCAGGGGCTGATGGCATTTGTGCTCCCTCAGGTTCATGTCCCCACAGCAACAGCATGGGGGTGCTCCCCCTGCTCTGTGCAATGCAAACAGGGGCTCCTGAGGCAGTGCTGCCATGTCTGTGCCTGCAAGGATGGGGCACCTTTGTGAGCTGGGGAAGAGGCCATGAATGCAGAGGAGGGAATGTTGTTGGCAGCTCCATGAGGATCCTCTGGGACACTGCCCTGGGCTGTCCAGTGCACTGGGGATGGATCAGCCCCTGCTCTGCTGCTCCTTCCCATCTGCCCCAGGGCCCTTGCAGAGCCCCAGCCATGCTGTTTGCTGTCAGCCTGCCCACGGCCAGCCTGGGGCTGCTCACGGGGGTTTTCTGTGCTGAGCATTGGCCTGGCCGTGTTCTTGAGAGAGCCTGGGCAAGGAGCCTGGAGCCCCCAGGGCCTGGGCTGAGGCATCAGCACTGCCCCAGCAGTGCCCATGGCCTGTCTCTGCTGCAGCCCCGGCACCGCCCCCCCCAGGGCTGTGCCCGGCCCCAAGAGCACTCAGGCCCTACAGCAACACCAGGGCCACCAGGGCAGCGTGGCAGGGCCATGGCAGCAGCACTGGCAACACCAAGTTGCTGCTGCTGCTGGGCACAGCTGCTGGGCCAGCACTGATCTGCCCCCAGCTCTGCACACAGACATTGCTGCTTCAGCTCCAGAGAAGGCAACAAAAGGGCATCTCTACAGAAAACTTTGCTGGGAGGTCCTTTAGTTCATTTAAAGCCACCAAGAGATCCACTACTCATTGACACTTGGCCACTGTGAAGGTGGAGATAGACAAAATGATAAAGGGCAGAAGCAATGACCTTGCTTTGTGAATATTACTGTATCTAAAACAAGGAAAAAATAACTCAGCAACAAAACCAACAAGAACTATTATGGCTTATATTGGGATTTTAAGAAATTGCTAACCAGATTAATTTTTCTGACATCCTCCAGTCACCAATCTCCACACTGCCGCCTTGAGCTCCTGGTTCCTCAGGCTGTAGATGAGGGGGTTCAGGGCTGGTGGCACAACCGAGTACAGAATTTACACTGCGAGATCCAGGGATGGGGAGAAGATGGAAGGGGGCTTCAGGTAGGCAAATGTGCCAGTGCTGAGGAACAGGGAGATGACCGCCAGGCGAGGGAGGCAGGTGGAAAAGGCTTTGTGCCGTTCCTGCTCAGAGGGGATCCTCAGCACAGCCCTGAAGATCTGCACATAGGAGAAAACCATGAACACAAAACAACCAAAAGCAGTAGAGACAGGGAAAATAGAAACCTTAAGTTCCCTGAGATAGGATTTAGAGCAGGAGAGCTTAAGGATCTGAGGGATTTCACAGAAGAACTGGCCCAGGGCATTGCCATGGCACAGGGGCAGGGAAAATGTATTGGCTGTGTGCAGCAGAGAATTGAGAAATCCAATGGCCCAGGCAGCTGCTGCCATGTGGGCAAAAGCTCTGCTGCCCAGGAGGGTCCCGTAGTGCAGGGGTTTGCAGATGGACACGTAGCGGTCATAGCACATGATGGTCAGGAGGAAAAATTCTGCTGACACAAAGAAAAGAAAAAAGAAAACCTGTGCAGCACATGCTGAGTATGAGATGTCCCTGGTGTCCCAGAGGGAATTGTGCATGGCTTTGGGGATAGTGGTGAAGATCATGCCCAGATCGCTGAGGGCCAGGTTGAGCAGGAAGTAGAACATGGGTGTGTGCAGGTGGTGGCCACAGGCTACAGCGCTGATGATGAGGCCGTTGCCCAGGAGGGCAGCCAGGGAGATGCCCAGCAAGAGGCAGAAGTGCAGGAGCTGCAGCTGCTGTGTGTCTGCCAATGCCAGCAGGAGGAAGTGGCTGATGGAGCTGCTGTTGCACATTTTGCTGCCTCCGGACATTGGAACCTTTTGAAGGAGAAAAGACAGGGACGACTGGGGGGAGATTTCTCACAGAAAAATCAAAGTTGTTTCTCACAAACAGTTTCCTGCCACTGAACACCTCCCCCTTGTCTATGTCTAGGAGACCTTACTTCACCTTTGTTGCTGGAGCCCTGATTACTGCTGGCCAATGTTTTCTGAGGAGCTGGACCTTGACCCACAGGACACCTGGGAGTCAGCCCTGACCTCCAGTCAGTTCAGGGCAACTGTGAGGGCAGGGGCCAGTCCTGATGTTTGGATTTGGATAAATAATCTTCTCCTAAAGCAGACGAGCTGCCTGGGTGAAGGAATGGGGATAGCAGGATGCAGAACGAGAGATTCTGCTGCACGTGCAGAGAACAGAGAGTCCAAAGAAGCAGGAGGATTGTCTGAGGCTTAGTGCAGACTTAGGGGAGCTGCTCTGTCCCTCTCTCCTCTTCCAGCTGTCCTGAACTTGCACCTTTCTGAGATCCACTCCCGTGTTACCCTGGACAGCCAGGAGACACTGCTGATTCTGTCTTTAAGTTTTGATGACATATTTTTAATCGTATATATTTTATTTTTATGATGAAAAAAAAAAAATAAACCAAGAGGAGAATGTGAGACCAGCACCTGCTAGCCTAGAGATTATGGGAGTGCAGCTCACTCAATGTGCCAGTGTCTCACCACATCCTTTCCTCATTGGGCCTCTCCTCTTCCTCTTTTGCCATCTTTTCTTTGTGTCATTTGTGCTGCTGTTTTCAACTTGTCATTGTAACAGGGCCAGACATTGACATGTTTGGGGGACAATGGGTCCAAAAGATCCTGTCTAGTCAAAGGTTTTCTACCTAGGTGTGTTCTGTGCTCACCAAAGGTCTGAGCAAAGAAACCAAGAGAAGTGTGCCCAAATCCCAAAGCTTTGCTCCTTTGCAATCTCCCACAGATCTGGCTCACAGGTGTCTTCAATCACAATTCCATAGGTAAGAAGAGGTAATGTATTTCACTGGGAAATGATGCACTGCTTTGGCAAATATACATCACCTGTATGTATATTTACCCGGGACAGCACTCCAGCTGTGTTGTTTGCCCCTTGTTTGCAGAAGGATGAGTGCACTGGGAGGCCAATAACAAGTGACAAGGGTTCCTCAAATCTACACTGCAGCCTGGCTGCCATTCAGCCCAGAGCTAGGGGATCATTTCTTCCCATGGACCAGTGCTTGCCAGTGGAATGAATTCCTGCACAGCTGGAAGAAGCATTTCTGGATTCAGCTCCAGCTCTTGGTGGGCTGCATGGTCATTGACAATGCTGCCCTTCTAGAAATTATTCTGCAGTTTCCTTTGATAGTCATTTGAAGCTTTTAAACTTCACATTTCAATTTGCTTTGCCTTAGGGAAAAACATTTCTGGGCCCAGTGAAAACTGTAACCTTTTGACAGCAAAGTCCTCATGGTTGCCAGCTTCTGATGTTACACAATGTCACCTGGCTGCATGTGTCTGCTTAGCTCTGGGTCTAGTTCTGGCCTAGTAAAGCCCAGGCAGGGTGGAACATTGCAGGGAAAACTGGTCAGTGAGCTTATGGGGTTGCCATCAGGAGCAGAGTGAATGTGCCCTTTGGGGATTTCTCTGGAGACAAAATTAGGGACCTACTCCATGCCACAATATTCTCTTAGATCTTTCTAAAATATCCTAGAAAAGGCTGTGAAACTTCACATCTCCTTGCACAGCCACTGTTTGAAGAGGGGCATTTTGGTCCCTCCTCAAAGTCATTGCTCTTGCACATCAGAAACATGAACATCCACCAACAGGAATGATGCATGGTCCTGCTGCTGCTGCTGCTGCTGCAGAGGACTGGGCAGTGCAGACCTGGGTATTACCAATATGAGCACTTAATTAGCATTTCATGCCCCTTCAAGCTGTGCAGATCCCAGGGCTTTTTGTTTCAAAGCAGCCACTGCACCATCTCTAGGGAAGAACAGGAAATGGGAAACAGCGACTGCCAGCCTTGCAGGGGTGTGGGGGAAAACCTGAAGTGTCTGCATCAAAAGATGAATGGGAAGAGTGTAATTGCCAAAGCAAATGCTTTGTTAGGATAGCAGGAGCAGTTCTTTACTGCATGCTTGCATGAAGATCATTTGGGATCTCCTTTTTGTGTCTCATGCAGAAAAGGAGTTCTAAATAATACCACGCCACTTAAACCAGATTGGGATGTAGCTCTGTAGTGGTTCACAATGAAGCAGACTGCCTGCTTTGTCACTGCCAGCCCTGGTGAGCCTGCAAGGGACTGTAGTGTATCCCATGCCTGTTTTGCCTCCAAGCAGAGCTTGGTTTTCCTTATTAGTGTGGAGTAAATACAAGAGTAATAAAATGGACAATTAAACTGGCCACTTTGGAGGATATGCTCATGCTTTCACACGTCAGTCCTGTACCTCATGCTCCCAAGGCTTGTTACTCATAATGAAATATTTGAACAAAAACACCTCTGCTCTCATGTTACATCTGAATAAAATTGCACAAGATCATCAAGAATTCTGCTGTCAGGAACAAGACAAGAGCCTTCCGACAGTCACGTGCAGCTGTCCTGGATTGCTGCAGCCCTTTGTGAAAAGCTGCTGCAGACAGAGTGTTTGGAGTTGGTGTGGGCCTTTATGAAAGATCTGTGGAGCAGTGTGCAGGGCTCTCCTGGCAGGAAACTGTTTGTCCAAGCCCAGGGACACGGTGCCGGCAGCAGCGGAGCGGCCCCGCTCCCAGCCCGAGAGTCTGTGAGCTGAGCCATGCCGGGGAGAAAAGGCAGCGAGGGGCTCCAGCCCAGCTGCTTCACTGCCCTGCCCGCTCCATGGAGCTCTGCCATGGGAGAAAGCCGACGCCGGACGAGCCCCCGAGCTTCCATCAGCTGCTGGAACTGCTCCGTGACAGCTCCTGTTCTTCCGAGAGAGACCCCGGCGCCTTCTTGTAATGCCTGTCATGGGGGGATTCTGTTTGTTAATAAACTGTTGGGGGTTTTCCACTTTCATCTATTAGGAATAATTTCCTATTGCCGGAAAGGGATTGTTGGAACACTTTAGAGGAGACGACTTATTGCACAATATCCTGTTTGAAGTTGTCTGAACTGTGTGAGAGAGATGGTGTCACACAGGAGCATCCCCAAGGCTGCTGAGGGGAAGGCACAGAGGAAGACAAACCCAGTATTTCTGAGGGAACTCCTTGGCACCAAACCAACCTGAGTTATCAAACAGCAGACCTGATGTTTCGAGACATGGGCCAAAGGGGAAACCTTTCAGTGTGTTTGGTCCAGGCTGGGTTATGCTCGAGGCAAAGGTGTGTCAGTGTGTTGGATAATACTCTTTTCTTGACCTGGAGATGGGGACACTGAGAGGTGTTTTAAAAACTTTTATTCCATTTTCAGTCTCATGAGAAGGGTGAGACAATACAGATGTTCTAATTCACGCCATCACAATCAAAAGCCAACTACTTCCTAATTATAATACATTATAAGTGTTTCTTGGTCTATCAGCCTTTTTGCCATGCCATGTTGTAGATGCCTTAAAGCCAATTATTTGAAACTACCCCTCGTGGGTCCCACTACAATGCATCTTTCATAGATCTGTTTTTCCAAAGTCTTATTTGCAAGGCCATTTTTTGAAACTTTTATCTAGCTCCATTTCTCTCTCAACAATATCTGTCCTATTCCATGGAAATTTTTAAGTTAGTATTTTTGTTTCAAGATTTATATACAGATTCATACTTTGTGGGCCTTCTATTAGGCTCTAAAAACTTTCTACAAATCCATTTCCCACATCAGTGCACTTGGCTCCTTCTCTCCTCATTGTGCCTGGCAAGCACAGGAGCCCAGAGTTCCTGCAGAACCCATCACAGCACTCAGTGGGAGCAAACTTGTGTCCAGTCCTCACCTGGAGCTGTGGTGCCCAGCATTCCAGCACACTGCAATGAGGAACTGTTCCTGCTCTTTCAGAAGGAGCTAAGGAGCTTTGGCCTTCAGATCAATTGTCTGCAGGCTCCTGCAGTGCCTGGTGCTGCTCCCTTGCCAGAGGCACCCCAGGCCAGGGGGGCACATCTGGGCTGCTGTGTCTGGCTCTGGGGCTCCCTGTGCTGGGCAGTGAGGAGGAGCTGCAGAGGCTCTGCAGGACTGACAGGATGGGCTTTGGGGCTGGCAGGAGAAGCTGAGGGACCTGGGCTGCTGGAGCTGCTGAAGAGGAGGCCCAGGGCTCCTCTTGCAACTGCTCCAAGGGTGCTTTCAGAGAATCCCAGAATCAGCAAGGGTGGAACAGGCCATGGAGATCATCAAGTCCAGCCTGTGCCCTGACACTGCCTTGTCTCCCCTGAGCCTCCTCCAGGATAAACAATCCCAGCTCCCTCAGCTGCTCCTCACAGGACTTGTGCTGCAGACCCCTGCCCAGCCTTGTTGCCCTTCTCTGGACACGCTCCAGCCTGTCCGTGTCCTTCCTGAATTGGGGGGCCCAGAACTGCAAACAGCACTCGATGTGCTGCCCAAGTAGTGTCGATCACAGGGGAAGAATCCCTGCCCTGCTCCTGCTGGCCACACCATTCCTTAGCCAGGCCAGGAGCCATTGGCCTTCTTGCCCACCTGGGCACACTGCTGGCTCATGCCCAGCCTGCTGTCCATCAGTCCCTGCAGTTCCCTTTCTGCCTGGCTGCTCTCCAGCCGCTCTGGCACCTTGTTGAGGGAGGCAGGCAGGGAGGGAACGGGTCCAGATCCAGTCCTTCCTGAAATGTGGTGTTTGCTGGTACTGCCAGTTCCCACATCTTGGTATTTCTGTATTCTGGCACAGCCCAAGTGCAGCAATTTGCTGGCAAAGAAAGCCAAAACCAAGCAAATACCTGGTACCTACAGCAACCCGATCTCGTGTTTGCTGACACCGCCAGTACCCAGATCGGGAATTTTTCAGATGCCTACACAGCACAATTCCAGCAATTTGCTGGCACAGAAAATTAGCATCAGGAAATTTCTCAGTGCCGGCTCATCCCTCACCCAGATCTGTTGTGCGCTGGCACTGCCAGTGCCCACATCTGGCAATTTCCCTCTTCTGGCACCACCCATGTCCAGCAATTTGCTGGCAAAGAAAGCTAAAACCTGGCAATTTCCCCTTGCCAGCACCGCCCAATCTGGAGTTTGCTGGCAGCAGGACCCCAGGAAAGAAGGAAGGAAAGAAGGAAAGAAAAAAGGAAGGCATCCAGATCCAGTCCTTCCTGGAGCCTGAAATGGGCTGTTTGCTGGCACTGCCAGTGCCCAGATCTGGAAATTTCCCTATTCCGGCACAGCCCAAGTGCAGCAATTTGCTGGCACAGAAATCCAAAACCTGTGGCAGCTTCCTGCTACTGGGTCTGGCACCACCCACATCTTGCATGTCATGTAACCAGAACCCAGATTTGGAAATTTCCTGGTGCCAGCAGAGCCCAAATCTGGCAGATTTCTGTCGCTGGCAATGACACCACCCAGATCTGGTGTTTGCTGGCAGCACCAGCGCCCAGATCTGAAAACTTCCTGGTGCTGGCACAGCCCAAGTCCAGCGATTTGCTGGCACAGAAAGCCAAAATTTGTAAATCTGCAGGTTCTGGCTCCAGCACCATCCAGATCTGGTGTTTTCTGGGATCGCCAGTACCTAGATTTGGAAATTTCCCAATGCCTTCACAGCCCAGGTCTAGCAATGTGGTTTTAGCTAGCTTAGGAAGAGAAGTTCCTTGGACGGTGACTTTCCTTTTTCTTGGAACTGTTTAAACCTGCTCTGGACTGAAAACCCAGACAAACACCGGCAGCAGCTCACACCTGTGCCCCCCCCCGAGCTCTGGGACGCTGCATTCCAGCGCCAGAGGGACTTAGAAGAGACTGAGTGAGCCAACTAGAACACACGAAAAGGACGTTCTGAATTTGCCATCTCTTCAGCACTGTCCGAGGTTTTATTTAATGCTATTCATTTTTCATGCTTGTGAATACTTTACTTGTTAAATAAACTGGGGTTTTTTTCACTTTTCTCCAGGAAAGTCTTTTCCTGAACTAGTAGGGGGAGGGGCTTCTTGAACTTCTTTCTAGATGGACCCCTTTTGGAGATTTCCTCCCAAAATTTGCCCTAAACCAGCACAGTCATCATGAAAATTTCACCAGTGACATAATTTCCTGGTGGCAAATCTTGTGACAGAAGCTTGACCTTGTTCTCCATGAGAGATTCTTGGGAAGAGCAGACAGGAGAGAATTCCTGGAAAACTGAAACAGCATTCCAGAAGTGAAATGAAAATGAAGGAAACAATCCAAGATGTTTTCCTCTGTTAATTTCTATGCTCCCCTTTTCCATGTTGCACTACTTCTCCATCCCAGTAATTCCAGATGCACCTCACCTCTAAGATTGGTGACTTAGGGATTTTTAGACACTGTAAAATACCATGAGCCACACAGAGTTTTCCTTCCCCTGTTTTTACTGGAAAGCAACACTGGAGATGTAAGTGTGGTGCTTGGGTCAGGTAGGAATCCTACACCAAGGGAAGGTGGCCCGACAGTGTTTGACCCTCAGCAAGGACAATGCCCAGCAGCAAGCGAGGGGATCGCTGTGCCAGTGTGCAGGAGTCAAGGCTCTGCATCTGGGCTCAGCGCTGCAAAGTTCCCGTGTTTGGGCAGACGGAGGGGCTGTCCCCGGGGCGCGCGGGGCTCGAACGTGGGGCTCGTGGGGCGAGCGGGGAACGGACACGGGGACGAACGGCCCCGGTGCTTCAGTTGCAGCAGCGGCAGCGGCGGCAGCGGCAGCGGCGGCAGCAAAAGCAGATATTCTCCAACACTCTTTCTCTTTCTTTCTCCTCTCTCCCTTTCCCGCTGTCTGGCACCCTTCTCTCGGGGTCCCTTGCCCGACGTCCCTCTCCTCTCCCAGCCTCCCTCTCCCCTGCCGGGCTGGGCCATGCCCTCGGCCCGGCCCCGCCCCCAGGCGGGGCTGCCCCGTGCCCGGCCCCGGCCGTCCCGCCGCGGTCTCGCCTCCGCCCGGCTCTGGCAGTACTGGCGGTGGCGCTGTTGGGCGGGCATCAGTGCCTGGTGCGGGGGCGGCATCGCCGCCCTTCGGCTCCGCCTGGCCCGAGCCCAGCCCCGGACCCGACGCAGGCTCCAGTCCCGACCCCAGCCCCGGCCCCGGCCCCGGCCCCGACCCCGGCCCCGGCCCCGTCCCCGGCCCCGACTCCGGCCCCGGCTCCTCCCGGGGCCCGCGGAGCACACACGCGGCGCGGCCGCTCCCGCCGCCTCCGCTGCGGCTTCCCCGGCCCGAGCTCCCCCCCTCGGCAGCGCGGCCGCCGGCACCGAACCTCCCGTGCCGCGTTCCGAAGAGCGAACGCCTGGGCATGGCCGGCCCGGGGCGGGTGAGGGGCGCTCGGGGGCCGTGGCTGGCCCCGGGCCGAGCGCTGACAGCCGCGTCCCGCCCGCAGGGAAGACGCAGCAGGGCCTGAAGGAGCAGTACAGGCTGGGTTCGCTGCTGGGGCGCGGCGGCTTCGGCAGCGTCTTCGCGGCCACGCGGCTCTCGGACGGCGCCCCGGTGAGCGGCGGACAAGGAGGAGTGGGCGGAGGAGGAGGAGGAGGAGGAGGAGAAGGGCAGAGGATGGGGCTGGGCAGGGCAGGCGGCGAGCTGAGCCCGCTGCTCCCCTTGACTTGCAGGTGGCCATCAAAAGGGTGCCACGCAACCGCGTCCTGCACTGGGGCGAGCTGGTGAGTGAGCGGGGCCAGCAGCCGGGGCTGCCGGCCGGGGATGAGCCGAGGCCCGGCAGGGTGGGAGCCGCCAGGACACCCCGAGGGAGAGCGGGCGTGGGGCCAGCGCAGGGCACAGAGCATCCCTGGCTGGCTGAGGGTTTCACGAGCCCCAACACGGCATCAGCCCCACTGATGGCATTGTGCTCCTCCCGCAGCCCGACGGCACCAGCGCACCCCTGGAGATCGTGCTGCTGGCCAAGGTGTCCACTGGCTTCCCTGGTGTGGTCCAGCTGCTGGAGTGGCTTGAGCTCCCCAAGGACATCTTGATGGTGCTGGAGCGGCCAAAGCGGTGTCAGGACCTGCATCGTTTCATTCGGGCACGGCGGTTCCTGCCCGAGGAGGAGGCGCGGGAGCTGTTCCGCCAGGTGCTGGAGGCCGTGCGGCACTGCACCAGCTGTGGGGTCCTGCACCGCGACATCAAACCAGGGAACATCCTGGTTGATCTGGACACTGGGCAGGCCAAAGTAATTGACTTTGGCTGTGGCACCTACCTGCAAGACACAGCCTACACTCACTTTGCAGGTGAGCCCACACAGGGCTCCTGGGCCCAGCATCTCATGACCCAACATCTCCCAGCCCAAGCTGGCTGTGGCAGCAGGGATTCTCTCTTTTGTGGCCTTTCATGGCACTGAGTCTTCAGCTGAGTTTCTTTTGAAACTCAGGGCTGAGTGGGTAGCCATCTTCCAGCCCTGCTGGCAGCCTTTGCCCCCCACTCTGCCCAGAACTGGTGCTGGGGCAGCCAGCCCAACAAAAACACCCATGGGTGGGAGTAGCAGAGAGGGGGGACTGGAACCGGTGCCCAGCCGGTTTGGTGTGCAGGTGAGAAAGGGCTTGGACTGCTCCACTCACCTGGTCTGTTGGGGTTCATAATGTTTTTTGGGGCAATGCAGGCAGGGAGGATGAGAGCATGGTTTTTCCCAGCACTGGGTGGGTTCTTCCTTGTTATGGTCAGGACTTGCCAGGGCTTCCACTGCCCCCTTGAAACACCAGTGGCTTCTTTTCCAACCCCAAGTCTGTACACAAGTCCCAGGTGCTGGTGAGAGGGCAGTGCTCACCCTGTGTGCCACTGAGGCAGCCCCCACATGCCCAGGGATGCTGGGGCCAGGCTCTGGGAGCAGCAGCATCCCCCTGATGAACTCCATCTGTATTCCATAGGAACACGGTCATACAGCCCCCCGGAATGGACCCACTTTGGCCGGTACTATGGCAAGCCAGCTACCATCTGGTCCCTGGGCATCCTGCTGCACCAGATGGTCTGCGGGGAGCACCCTTTCAGGAGGGGCCAGAACATCAGCTGGGACCATCAGCTCTCGCTGCCACAACGGCTCTCTCAAGGTGGATCCTCATCTCTGGGCTTGTGGGGAATTCCAGTGCTGGGAGACAGCAGCGGGCTTGTGGGCATCCTGCACTGGCAGCTGCTGAGGAGGTGGCACATGTCCTGCTCTCCTCCAAAACAGGGAGTTGATGGGAAAGTTCAGGCCGAGCTTTGAGCACATCCAGCATGGCCTGGGCATGGGAATGGTGGGGCAAAGCCAATAGGAGCCTTCTCCAACTAACTGGTGGTTTCTGGTTTCTCTTCCCAGAGTGCCAAGATCTGATCAGGCAGTGTTTATCCATGCTGGACTTGGAAAGGCCCTCATTAGAAGAGCTGTTCTGTCATCCTTGGATGAAGGATATTCATCTGCCCTAGAAGAAGGGAGAGAGCCACAGGCACACTTTGATCCAGGGCCCTGGTAAGTTCCAGCTCCACACATGCCTTGGCAATCAGAAGCAAAGGAACCCAGCCCTTTTTGTGTTGCCTGTGCCACTGCATCGGGCTCATGGGATGGGAACACACAGACCTTGTGCTGGACCTGAGCTGCTCTGCCCAGCACTGGTGGGCGCCATCCCAGCTGGTTTTGCTTGTTCTGGTTCCCTGACAGCTGGGGCCCTGGGCAGAGCCCTGAGAGCCTGATCTGCCCCCAGGGAAGGAGAAGGAGCCCCTGGAGAAGCTGTACCAGGTGGGGCTGCTGCTGTTGGAGAGAGTGAGGATGACACCAAGGATGACAAGCTCTTCCTCAGCCTGGCCAGCTGAAGATGATGGACTTTGATTCTGGCACCTTCTTCAAAGCCAGGCTCCACAGTGAATTTGCAGATGAGTCCACATGCAGGGGGATGTTCTCAGATTTGGGCATTGCCCAGCCTGGCTGGGAACCAAAGGCTTCCCCTTTGCTGGGGCAGATGCAGCTCATTCTTCAGTGGCTGCCCAGCTGCTTTTGGCAGGGCTGGGGCATGGCCTGGGGTGGGTACGAAATGGGAGTGGGCTCCTGGCCCTGCCAACAGCCCCCAGCACCCACCATGCCCCGGGCTGGGGCTGGGGCAGCCAGCCCGACACAAACAAAGCCCCATGGTGGGAGCAGAGGTGGGACTCCAGAACTTGTGCAGGGGCTGCTTTGCTGTACAGGCAAGGAAGGGCTTGGGCTTCTCCACTGCCCTTGTTTGCTTTGGGGTCACCGCGATTTTAGGGGGCAGTGCAGGGGGGGAAGAGAGAAAGTGTGGGCTTCCCTCACCCATGGATGGGTTTTTCCCTATCATGTGGGGGTTTGGCCTTCCTCAAGGCCCTGACAGAGATGGGAGTTTTTACTGTTTTTCTTGTTTTCTCTTTTTGTCTCTAATCTCTTTTCAATAATGTGTTGTTTGTTTTTCCAGAGGAAGCGTTCCAGGTGGTCCAGTGTGGATGGGGAAGTGCTTGGGAGCAGCTGTGGCGTGGATGGGCCGTGCCCTTGGAGAAGGCTGAGGACATGGTTTGGGAGCAGCTTTTCTTTCAGCCGTGGCTGGAGTGAGGTGGGTCCCTGTGTGCTTGGCAGAGTGGGATCAGAGCTTTTGGGAGCTGGCAGCGAGCACAGGAGCATCCTGCTCTGGGCAGCTGCTGAGGGCTGGATGTGCCGTGGCTGGCTGCAGGCTGGGCACATGTGCTGCCCTCCTGCTCTGCTGCCAAAGGCAGGGATGGGCAGCTCTGGGCACAGCCAGCATGGCCTGGGCACCGCAGGCCTTGGCACAAGGGCACAGGAGCCCTCAGCTGACGGGCGGTTTCTGCTTTCTCTCCTTGCAGCCAGGCTCTGCGGGTGCTGAGGCTGCTCTGGGCTCTGCCAGGGCTCTGCTGGGCTCAGCCCTGAGCCCAGCTGGGCTGGCTCTGCCCTCACATTGCTCTGACAGCTCTGCATCAGATGAGCCCATTGCGAGCACAGCACCTGAGCTTTCTGCTTTGGCAGGTGAGTGAGACTCTGCTGCAGGCCCAGAGATTGCAGCTGGGGTCACACATCCAACTGGCAAGGACCCAAACTCTCCACAGTCCCAGCTGAATGCCTGGATCTGTACAGGGTGTTTTGTCTGTCCCATTCTTTCTTCTTTATTGGCTGGAATTGTGCAATTGCACTTTCTTCCTCCTCTAGCAGTGCCACGAGTGGGCCAAAGCTGGCGAGTGGGCCGTGCTCCTGAGGCAGTGCAGTCTGGAGCTGATGGATGGAGAACTGCCCTTCTGCACTTCCAAACCAGAGGAAAAAGCTGTAAGTGGGACTTTATGTCTCTAAGAAATCCCTGACAGTTTCAAAAGGAATGTGCAGCTCATTCGCAGGGTGAGAAGGAAGGTCATCTTCTAAAGGATTTGGGGTTTGACAGAGTTTCCATTCCCCGTCCTGCTTGGAGCTGGAAGGGCACAAAGCAATTTCCTCTTGCTTCGAGCACAATTTCAAATACCAGTGTTGGAAACAAAGCCCAAAATCTTTTAAGAGGCTTTTGAGGTCACAAAGATGGATCCATGCCATCAGCACATTTACAATGGAAATAACTGAGTTCTCATTTTAAAAAGATCATATACCTGTTAATGCAAAGAATGTAACTTGGCATTTATGTTTTTTTTTCATTAACTGTATGTTATGTTTTTTCACTAACACTTGGATTTTATTCTTATCTTTTACAATTTGTCAATTTTTTTCCCTTTTTCCTTTTTTTTTCCTTTCAATAGAAAACATGTCCTACAAAAGGAATGTCTTTTGCTCCTGGTTCCCGTGTGGAGCAGCTCCCTTCCTGCTGGCTGAGCTGCTCAGGCAGAGCCCGGCAGCCCTTGGCCCGGCAGGGCTGAGGCTTTTCCCCATTGCTGGGCACAGACTGATGGAGCAGCACTGCTGAACAGAGGCACACAGAGGGACCAGCAGCAGCTGCCTTTGGCCACCTGAGGCTCCAAGGCCCAAACTCTGAGCAGCCAGGGCTGGAAGAGACTGGCAGGATCTGATCCCTGACTCTGGGCCAGGGCTGCACAAATGACCCCACAGCAGCAGCAGCAGCAGCAGCAGCAGCACATGGAGCTGACTTGGAGCACAGCCCCTGCCCCTCTTCCCTCCCGTGTGCAGCGGTGTCACAGCAGCCTGAGGCACCTGGGAGCCCCCAGTGTGGGGGGAGATGGCAGCCCTGGGCTCCTGGAGGCTGTGGAAGGAACGGAGCTGGGCACTCCCTGTCCATGGGGAGCTTCCAGATGGAAAAGGCTGCTGTGCCCAGGCAGCTGCAAGGGCACAGAAAGGAGGCTCTGGAGCACTGGATCTGTGCCAGTGCCACAGTCCTGGGCAGCAGCCAGCGAGCCCTGGGGGAACAGAGGGCACAGCAAGAGGGACAGAACCAGGCAAGGGCAGAGACTGGAGAGAGCCAGGCCCGGGAGCAGGAACAGCTGCTCCATTGCACTCTTGGAGAAAGCTCTTGGCTGGTTCAAAGCGCTGAAAGGCGTGAAGGGCAGAGAGGAGGCCACAGCAAACAATGCTCCTGTTTGCATAGCCTCCCCTCTCCGTGTCCCAGAAGGAATTGCATGGACTGTGTTCTTCTCTCCGAGCCGTCTCGTTCAGCATGAGCAGCTCAGCACCAGGAACTGAAGGAGCTGAAGCCTCAGGCCACAGGAGCTGGGCAAGAGGAGATATTTGGAGCAAAGTAATGCTGCTAAAATAGCCCCAGCTGAATGCAGTGGATAGAATCATGGAATCACAGAATGCTTGCTGTTGGAAAAGCCCTCTGAGCTCACCCAGTGCAGCCGGGCACCCAGCAGTGCCAAGCCCAGCACTAAAGCACATCCCTGAAGTGCCAAGGCCTGGACAGCAGCCCTGAGTGAGGCCTGGACAGCAGGCCCTGAGCCAAAGGTGGCCTCTGGATGAACCTTCCAAGCAAAGGTTATCTTTGTATCTGCTCCCTAATGAAATATGCATGGTGATTAGCACTGTGGTAGATGTAGCCACTCCTTAGTGAAACATGGATTGACCTTTGTGTATTTAGAAGCCAGACAAGGCCATGAAATCTGACATCTGGCCTTGTTTGGGGCTGTATGGTGAAAGTCACCTCCCTCAGTTCCTCCTTGAGCCCTGGCCAGGCTTTGGGAGGGACCCAAGACGAGGATGAAAGCAGATGTTGCCACACTAGCAGTGCTGTCAGTTTGTTCATTCAGCACTGTCAGAGCTGGGCCCTCTCCCAGCGGGGTTGGAGCCTCACCTGTGGCTGGAGGCACCTGCAGGAATTCCCAGTGCCCAGGAGTGGCTCTGCAGCCCTTGGCTGTGACAGCTTCCCCAGCTGCTGTGTGGATCTGGGGGATGGTAAAGGCTGAGGGTAAATGCTGCTGGATCTTTCTTAATCACTGCTGCAATCTTTGGTGGGGATGGTTGGGTGCATTGCTGAGCTGCTCCTTTTGTGATTCTTTTCAGCTCTGAACTGCAGGAAATGACACTGATTTCTTCAGTTGGACTGTGTGTCTCTGGTGCTGATTTTGCACACTGGTAAAACAAAACTGGCACAGTCTGGCCAGATGCCAACAAAATGTCACTTGTTCAATGTAAATGTGAGGAATCAGTCCCATCAGAAATTCCCAGCTGGGGAGCCCTTCCCTGGAGTTCCCTGGCTCTGGAGTGGGCTGAGGTCAGAGCCCCGTGTGGGAGCAGTGGGGCAGTCGGGTAAAAGAAGCTGCGCCCCTGGATGTCTTCAAATGCATCCAAAAATTGCACATGGAAAAGGAAAAGACCTTGTGGTTTTGGGCAGACAAAGATAAATTTGTTGAGAGTACATAGGAAACAGCACCCTCAGAAGGAGCAATTATTGTTGGAATGCTCGCACATGGAGCAACAGAAGAGGTTTTAATCTTGAGCTCAGATGCATTTGTGCAAGTGAAATATTGATATATTGTATCATTATATACCTATTTATAGGTTAAGACATTTATATATATATTTACATATGTATTTATATATTTTAATATGTATCTATATTTTGATATGTCTATATCAATACATACATAAAAAATGGGAATAATATGAAATAGTGCTGACAATAATAATTTGGTATCTTTGGCTGCTCAGGGATGTAACACTAAATACCCTACAGAACAGGATTGGCCAGGACCCTAGTGTCAGTGGTCAATTTTGTGAGATCGTATACAATGAAAAAGGGAGGAAGGGATGAAATTGGCTATTTTTACAGGGTTTGCTTATACTGTGATGCAGAGTGCTTTGTCTGTTCCTGTGAAAAATACAGTGATTTTGCCTGCAGGGTTTTTCATGTACCAGACTATGCACAAGCTGCAGGATTGGTTGAAAGGGTGAAGGGGTTGTTTAAAAGAACAGTTGGAAAAATGAGGAGATGGGAACCTTTGCCCATGGAGAACCCATCTCCCAGATGTGCTCCATGCCCTTAACAATGGCCCACTGGGGAAATGGAAACCCCCTGGCTGTGCACGGCTGCCCCCAATTTGCAAATCCAACCATGGGCAGTGAGACTTGGACTGCCTGAGAAATTGTTCTGGCTGTGATGGTCCCTGGCAGGGCCAGCCCAGAGGCTGCAGGGCTGGCCCTTCATGCATTGGAATTCATTAGGATAAATTCAAAACAAATGAGAGCTGTCAATTCTGAAACAGGAATTCAGATTCCTCCAGGACACTTTGCTTTGGTAACTGCTCACTTGCAGCTTGGCCTTGCAAAGTGTTCCTGTCATGGCAGGTGGAATTGATGCAGAATATCCAGGAGAAATTACAGTAATTCTGTTAAACAATAATGAACAAGATTGGATTATTCAACCCCATGACAGGGTAGCACAATTATTGATATTGGAATTTTGAAAATGAAAACAAAGCAGACCCAGCTCCAATCACCACCGTTTGTGGAGATAAAGGGTTTGGATCCAGCAGCCCTAATAATGGAGTCAGAGTGTGGGTCCAGAGGCCAAATGGCCCTCCCAAGGCAGCTGAAGGAGCAGCTCCTAGGAAAGACAACTCTGAGTCCTGAAACCTGGGCAGGAACAATGGGAATGTGTCCCTGCAGCCAAGGATTCTGTGTGAGAGCAAGGAGATCTGACAGGAGATTGTTTTACACATCCTGCCAGACCAGATCTCCCTGTTTGCCCCAAGGGCCCCTTTGGAAAATGCTCTGATTCACGGGGCTCCATGTGAAGGCTGCTGTGACACTGAGGGACTTGCACAGGAATTCCATCCAGGAGCCTGGGTGCCCCTCAGGGACTGGGACCCGGCCCCTTCCAGCCAGAGGGGAAAGGGCCCCCCAAGCCTTGTTAGCCACAGACAGCATGGTAAAGCTGAACAGCAAAGGGCCTGGGGGCATTATTCTGGAATTAAAAAGGTGCCAGCTCCATGGACAACAGAATTCTTGTTCCTAATTGGAATGAGATTGAGAAAAAAGAATGAAGAACGGTGTCACTAAAGTACTACTGATGTCTGTAAAGGTGTACCTTGATAGTCAGCCAGAATCTTTGTCTGCCACAAACACCTCTAGTGTTTCACCAAGGGATTGGTCATCAAAATGTAATGATGGCTTATGATGGATTGCTGAACTTCTTTTGTAATTCTTTGCTAGTGATTATATGCTTTGCTGAGCTTATCCTTTTGTAAATCTTTGCAGCTGTGCATGATATAAATGACACAATTCTACAAGTTGGTGTCTGTGTCTTTGGTAGTGACCCTGCCCACTGGTGAAACAAGGCCCCCTCTTGCCTTAAGTGTTACCTGGGAAGGCAAAAGCCCTCCCTCCAAAATTCCCCCTTTCCTCCTTGTTCCCCCCTTCACACCCTGAGCATGATGTGCTCTGGTCTGGGGTATGCCTGGGGTCAGTTGGGGTCCCCTGTCCTGGCTGTGTCCCCTGCCCAGCTCCCCCGCAGCCCCAGCCCCTCCCCAGCGTGGCTGACGAGGGGCAGGACAGGCCTTGGCTGTGCTGCAGCTCAGCAAGAACAAAACCATCTCTGCGTGCTCAGCCCTGTGCCCATCACCCGGCCCAGCAGTGTCTCAGTGCCAGGGGCTGTGCCCTCAGTGCCTGCCAGGGGTTTCCATGGCAACTGCCAGGCCAGGTGACCCAGGTGTCCCCCCCAGTGCCAGTTGCCATGGAAACAGTGCCCAGCCCTGCCCCTTTCTGTCTGGCTGACCTGGCTTTGGCCCTGGCAGTGCCGCTGGCTGCTGGTTCCTGGTGCCTGAGCGGCCAGTGCGGCACAGGGCAGGTGGCCATGGCACAGCCCCACGCAAGGGATCCCCTCTGGCTCTGGGCACTGACACCAGCCCTGAGCAAGGGCCCAGGGCAGCTTTCCATGGCCACCAACCATCACAATGGCTCCGGGCATTGCTTGCCATGGCCCCAAACCAAGGAATGGGTCCCCGTGGCCATTGCCATGGCACCTGGTGGCACCGAGTGTCACTGCAATTGTACCTGGAACAGCCCTGGCACCACTTTGTCCTGAGGGTTGCCATGGCAGCTGAGGACAGCAACAGCTGGTGCTCTGCAAGGGCCCTGGGGCAGAAGGGAAGGAGCAGCAGAGCAGGGGCTGATCCATCCCCAGTGCGCTGCACAGCCCAGGACAGTGTCCCAGAGCGTCCTCATGGAGCTGCCAACAACATCCCCCCTCTGCAGCCCTGGCTTCTGCCCCAGCTTACAAAGGTGCCCCATCCTTGCAGGCACAGACACGGCAGCACTGGCTCAGCAGCCCCTGTTTGCATTGCACAGAGCAGAGGGAGCACCCCCATGCTGTTGGTGTGGGGACAGGAACCTGAGGGAGCACAAATGCCATCAGCCCCTGGGGCCAGCAAGAGCTGGGGGACAGCAGGGAAACCAGTCAGCTTTGTCCTGGCCTCTGCAGTCAGCCAGAAAGTTTGTTCCCATCAGCTGCGAGTTTCCTGTCCCACTGCAGGTGCTGTTGCTCAGAGCCAGGGCTGCTTGGCAGCCACCCCCAAACTGCCCTGAGCATTTCCTTGGCTTCACCTTTGATTTCTTTACTCGTCCTGATACAAATGTCTTCCCATTGCCCCCTCCCCTTCCCTCCCCTGCAAACAGCCCATCCCTGCTTGCCCTTTCCTCTCTGGCCCCACTCCCCATTGCAGTTCCTGACTTGGCACCACGGGAGCATCCCTTGGGGAGCAGGATCATCCTACAAGTGCTGCAGGAATTGTCTGCAGGTTCCTGCAGTGCCTGGTGCTGTTCCCTTGCCATAGGCACCCCAGGCCATGGGGGCACATCTGGGCTGCTGTGTCTGGCTCTGGGGCTTCCTGTTCTGGGCAGTGAAGAGGAGCTGCAGAGGCTCTGCAGGACTGACAGGATGGGCTTTGGGGCTGGCAGGAGAAGCTGAGGGACCTGGGCTGCTGGAGCTGCTGAAGAGGAGGCCCAGGGCTCCTCCTGCAACTGCTCCAAGGAAGGTTTCAGAGAATCCCAGAATCAGCAAGGGTGGAACAGGCCATGGAGATCATCAAGTCCAGCCTGTGCCCTGACACTGCCTTGTCTCCCCTGGGTCTCCTCTTCTCCAGGATAAACAACCTCAGCTCCCTCAGCTGTTCCTCACAGCTCTTATATTCCAGATCCCTCAGCAACCCTATTTCCCTTCTCTGGACATGCTCCAGCCCCTCCATGTCTTTCCTAAATTGGGTGGCCCCGAAGTGCAAACAGCACTCGAGGTGCTGCCCAAGCAGTGCTGAGCACAGGGGAACAATCCCTGCCCTGCTCCTGCTGGCCACACCATTCCTGAGCCAGGCCAGGAGCCATTGGCCTTCTTGCCCACCTGGGCACACTGCTGGCTCATGTCCAGCCTGCTGTCCATCACTCCCTGCAGGTCCCTTTCTGCCTGGCTGCTGTCCAGCCACTCTGTCCCCAGTCTGTAGTACTGCAAGGGTTGTTGTGGCCAAGGTGCAGAACCCAGCACTTGGACTTGTTAAACCTCACCTTGTTCGATTTGGGCCCAGGATCCAGCCTGTCCAGGGACCTGTGCAGAGCCCTCCTACCATCCAGCAGATCAACGCTCCCAGCCAACTTGGTGTCATCAGGGTTCCATGAGGCCCCCAAGTGTCCCAATGGTCTCCATGATTCCATGAGGCCTCCCAGTGTTACACTGTCCCTTTGGTTCCATGGGACTCATTGATGTCATGAAGTCCCTTGGATCCTTGGGCCCACTGACCCTGCAGTGTCACAGTGGATCTTTTGTTCCATGAGGTCAGGCAGTGCAGCAATGCTCTCCTTTGTTCCACCATGTCACAATGGCCTCTTGGTCCCAAGGGCCACCACAGTGTCAAACATGTTTCCTTCATTCCACAAGTACCTGAGGAGCAGCCCTGACCCCTTGGTTCCATGGGGCCCTGCAGTGTCACAATGGCCCCATCGTGACACCAGGTCCTGCTCTGTCACAATGTCCTGCATGGTTCCACAAGGCCCTGCAGGGTCACAGTGGCCTCTGTGGTTCCAGGAGGCCTCACAGTGCCACAATGTATTCCTTGGTGCTGCAGTGTCACAATGGAGCCCTGTTGACACAAGATCCTGCAGTGTCATCAGGGACCCTTGGTTCCATGGGGCACCACAGGGTCACAGTTTTTCCCTCAGTTCCCAGAGTCCTTGAAATGGAGCAATGGCGCCTTGATTCCATTGTCCCCAGGCTCTCCCAAGAGTCTGCTTGGTTCCACAGTGGCACAATGGCCCCTTGGTTCCACAAGGCCCTGCAGTTTCACAGTGACCTCTGTGGTTCCACCAGGACCCAGACTGTCACAATGGACCCCTCGCTTCCATCCAGCCCCACAGTGTCACAATGGCCCCTTGGCTCTGTGCTGCCATGTCGTACACAGTGTCACCATGGTCCTCTTAGTGCCACCAGGCCCCACAGTGTCACTATGGCCCCTTGCTTCCCCAGGGCACTGAAGTGTCACAGTCATCAGAGAATCAACCAGGCTGCAAAAGTCCTTGGAGAGCATCAAGTCCAACCTGGGACCCAACACCATTTTGTCACCCAGGCCATGGCACTGAGTGCCACATCCAGTCTTTCCTTAAACACTTCCAGGGATGGTGACTCACCCACGGCCCTAGGCAGCCCATTCCAATGCCCAGTTGTGTGGAGAATATTTCCTAATGTCCAGCCTAAATGTTTCCTGGTGCAGCTGAAGGCTGTGTCCTCTTGTCTTCTCACTTTTCCCTGGGAAAAGAGCCCGAGCCCCACCTGGCTGCACCCTCCTGTCAGGGAGTTGTAGAGAGTGATGAGGTCTCCCCTGAGCCTCCTCTCCTCCAGGATAAACAACCCCAGCTCCCTCAGCCACTCCTCACAGGACTCGTGTTCCAGACTCCTCCCCAGCCTTGTTGCCCTTCTCTGGACACGCTACAGCCCCTCCATGTCCTTCCTAAATTGGGGGGGCCCAGAACTGGACACAGCACTCGAGGTGCTGCCCAAGCAGTGCCGAGCACAGGGGAAGAATCCCTGCCCTGCTCCTGCTGGCCACACCGTTCCTGATCCATAGGAGTGCCAGGGGTTGTATGAGGGAAAAGGTGGGGAGGTGTTGGGGACAAAGTGTTATTGATTGTCAGCCATGAAGGGTCTTGATTTTCACGTGTATTCAGACTGCTTTAGAAGAGTCTGGGGGTCAATATCAATTGGACATTTCTGATATCAATCAATAAACAGGAAATGAAAACCAAACTTGCATTGTTTTCAATACAGCAGATTCACTTTAAATACTCTTCTGAAATCTGTCTAATTAGCCACAGAAGAACTGAAAACATAGATTATTCCCAGTGGTTTTTTCCTTTTTGGGTATTTGAACAAATGTTTATGAGCTTTGCTCACTGAATTCCTGAACTGAGGAGCTCCAGAAAGAAAATGCCCCTTGAGGAGTAAAATCCATCAGCAACCTCCAAGTGACTGAGGATCCATCCTGATCAGAGTAGCAATGAACAGAAATGGGCACAGCTTTGTGGCTGCCCCAGCTCTGGGATGAGCCCTGGGCCTGGAGCAGGAGCAGCTCTTGCGGGCCCCAAGGCTGAGGCTCTTGTGCTGCCCTGGGCAGATGGGATGGCAGCAGGGGCTGCAGAGCTCTCAGCTCCTCAGGCAGAGGGGAGCAGGGCAGCCAGGGAGCCTCCTTTGGCCTTGGCCAAGCACCTTCCCCCACGGTGGGGCTGAGTCTTGCGGCAGCTGCAGCTGCTGCTGTGCCCTTGCCAGGGGCTGAGGCTGTGGAGCAGTGCCCAGAGCAGCCTGGCCTGAGCGAGGCTGTGGGGCCAGAGCCGGCCGGGCTGGGCTGGGGAGAGGCCCTTGGTGCTGCCCAGAGCTCAGGGCAGCTGGCAGAGCTTGCAGGGAGCTGGGCTGGGCTCTGAGAGCCTGGCCCAGAAACCATCAGTGTCCATCTCAGCCTGGCTTAGCGTGCAGAGACCAAGAAGATCAGGCCAGAGTCTGCAAGTTCTCTGGGTGGGAGCTGAGCTTGTGAGCCCCTGAGCCCCACCAAGTGCTGGGGCTGCACCTCCATCTCCAGAGATGTGATAGATAGGAGCAGGGACAAATAATTCCTGCTGGATTGTTTCTTGTGTTTGCTTATACAGGTGACCTGGAGTCATATGTAGATGAGCTGTTTTGTTTCAGATAACTCGGGTAAAGTGATAAGAATAATATTTTTAGCTGAAAATAACACTTCACACATAATACACAATAAGAAAGAAAACATACATAATCAGAAGAGCATCTGAGTTTTTAAGAGCGTGAGACTCATTGATGTCCCAGCAGTCAAACCTGTTCAAATACTTTCCTCAGGGCTTCCTTGAGATGAGAGGTGACCACCAGAGGCCAAAGCCAGCCAGAGCTCTCTGTCCGGCAGCTTTTGTCTGGGAGAACCCTGGCATACAGGGAATTTTCGAGGGAAGTATCAATTTTGGCTGTGGGCACCTCGAAGGACAAATGGTTCTTTTCCATAGGAAGGAAAGCACTGGGCACCAGTTCTCTAGGGGCTGATGAATGGCAGCCCTCAACATTCCAAGATCAGCCGGGCCTGTCAAGTGGGCCCTGGGTGGCCAAGCTAGCCAGATCTGTTCCATGTTCCCTTGGTTCCATGAGGCCCTGCAGTGTCACAATGAGGCTTCTGCGGTGTCACAATGGCCCCATGCTTCCAAGAGGCCCTGCAGGGTCACAGTGGCCCTTTGGTTCTGTGGGGCCCCACAGTGTCACAATGGTCTCCATGATTCCATGGGGCCTTGCAATGCCACAATGCTCTCCATGGATCCCTGGTGCCCTGAAGGATCACAGTGGTCCTTTGGCTCCACGGGGCCCTGAAATGCAGCAATGGCCTCTTGGCTCCACAAAGCCCTGCTGCTTCACACTGGCCTCTTGGGACCATGCAGCCCAACAGAGCCACAATGATGTCCTTGGTTCCACGAGGCCACACAGTGTCACAATGGTCCCTTGGATCCATGAGGCCCTGAAGTGTCATCATGATTCCACAGGAAGGAAAGCAGGAAGTAAAGCATGGAGCCCCAGTCTTCCAGGAGCTGATAAACAGCAGCCACTAGAGGCCGAGACCAGCCAGATCTGTCTGTCCTGGCAGCTTTCTTCTGGGAGCAACAGAATAAATACCTTGTATCTCAGGTATAAATATTCTGTATCCCACATATATGGGATTTTGGGGGAAGAATCCCAATTTCAGCCCATGAGTACCTGGATGAGAAGGCCAGTTCTTTCCCTCAGGAAGGAAAGGACAGATCCCCAGTGTTTTTAGGGCAGATTAGAGGCGACCACCACAGCCAACTTGAGCCAGGCCTGTCTGTCCTTGCAGCTTTTGTCCAGGAGAAACCCTTGCATGTAGGGAATTTCGGAGAAGAACCAATTTTGTCCGGAGCTGTGAGCAGAGGCTGAGGGAGCTGGGCTGGTCCAGCCTGGAGCAGGGAAGGCTGAGGGGCTCCTCATCCCAGCCTGGCAGTGCCAGCGAGTAGGGGATGGAGAACACAGAGCCAGGCTCTTCTCTGGGGGGCCTGGTGGAAGACAAAAGCCAATGGGTGGAAGGGGAAAGAGGGGAGATCAGCCAGGAGAGGAGGAGATGAAATGAGTCAGGCTGGTTTCAGCATTTCCTGAACACCAAGAGCAGCCTGATCTCCCTTCTCCATTCACCACTGACAGCTTTGCAAATCAAGAATTGTTCGAGCTGTTCTGTCCTCACTCCAGGACGAGAATCCTGATGCAAGAAGTTAATTGTGTTTATATCTATCACAGAACCATGTTTGTGTGAAATAAATTTTAGTATGAAAATCACTTGTAAATGATGGACTCATCAGACACTGCTGGGACATTGCACATGGCTCAGGGAAGAGTTTGTAATTGTGTGATTGTTATTTTAATCGTGTGATTGTTATTAAATTGTATCCTGTTCAACTGTGGTCTGTTGGGTAGGTCCAGTGTAGGCTGGAGGGAGCTCAGATTTGCACAAGGCTACTCTGAGTGCCAGGGCTTGGATGGGGGAAATGGTGGGGTGGGGGCAGGGACAGAGTCTGATTGATTGTCAGCCATGAAGGGTCATGATTTTCATATCTATTCAAACTGCATGAGGTGGTACTTGGATTCAATATCAATTGGAAATTGCACATGTAAATGAATTACTAGTGAAAAAAAATTGCAAGACCTAAAAAATATTTTCTTGCTGTCGTTTTAATCTCAGGGTATTCACATGGAAAAGGCTTCTGAAATCTGACTAATCAACCACAAAAGATCTGAACACTTAAATCAAATTATTCCCAGGGGCTTGGGTTCTTAAGGTGTTCTGAATGTTAATGAGCCCTGGGACACTGAATTCCTGCACTGAAGAGCTGAAGGCTGAACAAGCCTCTGGTGCAGGAAAATTCAGCAGCAGCCTCCAAGGTGCTGAGGATGTCAGCAGCCCCCACTGAGGCCATCCCTGCCCAGAGACCGTGGGACAATGGGCAGACAAGGAGAGCGTCCCTGGGGCTGGGGCAGCACAACTCAGAGGGACCAGCGGCTCCAGCTGGGCAATGGAGTGTGGAATGTGGCTGGGAAAGCTCTGCCTGGGCTGTGCCAAGCAGGACACACAAGCCCTGACTGCCATTCCCTAAAAAACTCCCTCAATGAGGCATTTAAAAGGAATTACAATTGTTTGTGTCCTCTGAGTTGGATGTACTGGAGAAATACCAACAAGAGATTCTCAGGAGCTCAAAACAACCTAACAGTCTTTACTGCGAACTTTAGAAAAGCAGAGAAACTTTGGCAAAATGTTTAATACAACATTCAATCAACAGAAAACACTTCTCAAAGCATTACCTTGGCCCGTTCAACTTCAGAAACTCTAAGCCTGTTCAATGTAATGTTAATCAAAATTTGCAAGAAGAGGGAATTAGAAAGAGAGAAAGACATAAAAGGTACAGAGGAGCACACACAGAGCTACCAACTCCTGGATTCCAGTGTTGTTCAGATGGAAATTCCAAGAGAAAGCAGGGTCAAGATGTGTGCTTGCCTTGTGGTCAGCCTTCAATACTCCTGGGTCTTGCTGGGCCCTTCCCCCAGGTAGGACTTGGGCTCATTTGGTCCCTCAGGAGCTGGGCTGGGGGCTCCAGAGGTGGCTGTGGCGCATTGCCTGTGCTGTGCCAGGGACTGGCAGACACTGCTGGGCTGGGTTAGAGGCTCTGGGAGGATTGGGGTTGCTGGGCAGGGCAAGGCTGGGGTTCCAGGGTAGGGCAAGGCTGCACCTGCCCCTTCCTCCCCCACACATGAAATGTTTTGAGCCAACAATCTCCTCCAGTCTGTCACAATCAGGAATGCTGGAGGTGGAACCCCAATTCTGGCCATGTGCACCTGGACTAGAAGGACAGTTCTTTTCCATAGGAAGGAAAGCACAGAGCCCCAGTGTTTGGAAGGCAGGTGAGAGCCTCACTGGGCCAAGGCCAGCCAGACTTGTCAATAATGGCAGATTTTGTTTGGGAGCAGTGTTTGAATATAGGGAATTTTGGAGGTGGAAGCCCAATTTCAGCCATGGGTTCCTGGAGAAGCAGGACAGTTCTTTCCCAAAGGAAGGAGAGCATGGAGCCTTCCCCAGTGTTTTGTGGATAGAAGAGACATGACCCTTGGGAAACCACTGCCAGCCAGACTTGTCCTGGAAATATTCCTATGGGAGCAATCCCTGGATATAAGGAAACTTGGAGGTGAAATCACAATTCTGGCCATGGGTTCCTGGAGGAGAAGGACAGTTCTTTTCCATAGGAAGGAAAGCACAGAACCCCAGTGTTTCAGCAGCAGATGAGAAGCGACCCTCAACATGCCAAGGTCAGTTGGACCAGTCAGGCAGTGTATGGGAGGCGAAATCAGTCACACATGCTCTGTATCCCCTTGGTTTTAAGAGGCCCCATAATGATTCCATTGGGTCCAGCAGTGTCATAATGGACCCTTGGTTCAGTGGAGTTGCACAATGTCAAAGTGGCCCCCAGGTTCCAGAAGGCTCCAAGTTTCACAATGGTCCCAATGATTCCAAGAGGCCTTGCAGTGTCACAATGGTCTCTGGGGTTCCACAGGCCCCACAATGTCATGTGACTCTTCTGTTCCATGATCCTGCAATGTCACAATGGACCTTTGGACCTTGGGGGTTTGTGGTATCACAATGGTCTCCTTTGGCTCCACAGTGTCACAATGGACCATTGATGACAGGAGGCCCCTCTATGTCACCCTGGAGCTTTGGTTCCATGCAGCCCTGCAGCGTCACAATGAACCCTTTGTTCAATGGGGTTCCACAATGTCACCCTGGAGCTTTGGTTCCATGCATCCCTGCAGTGTCACAGTGGTCTCCTTTAGTTGCCCAGTGTCACAATGGACCTCTGATGACACGAGGCCCTGCAATGTCACAATGGACCTTTGGTTCCATGCAGCCCAGCAGTGTAACAAAGGACTTTTGGTTTCATGAGGCCCCACAGTATCACAATGGTCCTCTTGGTTCTGTGGGGACGGACCCCCAGGGTCACAATGGTCTCACTGGTTCCATGAGGCATCATAGTGTCACAATGGTCTCCATGATTCCATGAGTACCTTTAGTGTCACAATGGCCCCTTGGTTCCATGAGGCCATGGAGTCTCTTAATGGTATCTCCATGGTTCCATGAGGCCTTGCAACATCACAGTTGACTTTTGGATGCACGGGGTCTCACAGTGTCACAATGGCCCCTTGGTTCCATGACATCCCAAAGTGTCTCAATGTTCTCCACAGTTCCATGAGGCCCCGCGGTGTCACAATGGACCATTGGTTTGATGGGGCCTCTAAGTATCACAGTGATCCCTGCATTCCATGGAGCCACTCAGTGTCAGCACAGTCTCCTTGGTTACATTAGGCCCAGCAATGTCACAATGCTCTCCATGATTCCATGAGGCCCCACAGTGTCACCATGGTCCCTTGGAATCGCAGGGCCCCACAGTGTCACAATGGTCCCTTGGTCTCACAGGGCCCCACAGTATCACAATGACCCCTTGGTTTCACAGGGCCCACAGTGTCACAATCATCCCTTGGTGTCACAGAACCCCACAGTGTCACAATGGCCCCTTGGTTCCATGGCCCTGTGCTATTGCTGCATTCCCCCCTCCCCTTCTCAGGCCACCCTGCCAGCTGAGAAATGCTCCTTGGGCCTCGGCCCTCATCACAAACACTGTCTGCTCCAGGCACTGCTGATGCCCAGCCAGCTCCTGGTTCCTTTAGCAGCAGCCCCGGGAGCTGTTTCTGTTCCCTCAGTGGCACAACATCCCTGTTCTCACAGTGCCAAAGAAAGCTGTTGGTGCCAAGTGCGGCCAGGATGAACCATTGCTGGGACTGAAGCCCCTCTCTTGGGGCCCTGCAAACAGCACTCCAAAAGGAGCCCTTGGAGCTCTCCTGGGCCAGCGACTCCCTCTGAGTGGGGCCTCTCCCAGCCGGGAACTCTCCCGTTTGCTGCACTCGGGGATCCTGAACAACGACGGAGCTTGGGCCAAACCCCCCACTCCTCCAGGCTCAACACTTCACCCACTGGGGAGATGCCAAGGGACCCACAGTGAGCATTTCCTGCCCTCAGGGGAATTGCTCACAGGTGCCTTGCACTGACTCTTTGTGTCTGTGTGCACACAGGAGTGCCTGTGCTGGGGAAATGTGGCAGAAATGCTGCTCTCTGAGGGGCTTGAGTGCCTTGGGTACCTGAGTCAGTCAGGCCTGTAAATGAGGTTAAGTCACGAGCTCTAAGCTAAGTTAAATGCTACTAAGAGTTGTTCTTTTCCTAAGTTGTTATGACTAATATAGGTTAGTAGCTAAGTTAAATATTGATAAATGTTAGTCCTTTGTTAAATTGCAAAGACATAGGTTATAAGTTTGGTTAAGTACTGTTAAGTGCTGTTCTTTAGCTAACTTGTGAAGTTGAAGATATCAGTTAAGGTTAAAATTCAGTCCTGTTAAGTGTGAGGCCTGTTAAGCTTTAAGGCCATATTCCTTTTATCCTTGCCCTCACTGTCCTTGTGTCACACACACACACAGGGATTGTTCTTGGTTAATTTCTGGTTTGATTGACTGGATTTGGTTTGTTTTTGTTGTTGCTTTGTTTCCTTGGTGTGCCTGAAGTGTCCAGTCAGGAGCAGAGTGACTCTTGCCAAGGAACTTTGTGCTGCTGTCCCTTAATATTAAATCTGATATTTGCTGATCCCTTGCTGGGGATTTTTTCAGCCCTCTCAAGGCCTCATTGGTAGCAGGGTGAAGGAGCCCTGGCCCAGGCTCTGGCCCTGGAGGACACTGGGATGCTGCCGGGGGGTCCCTGTCCCCCTGTCCCACCCCCAGGGCCCTGGCCCCCCGTCCCCCCGTCCCCGTGTCAGGCTCTGGGGTCGATCTCATGGAACACCCTCTGGGAGAGGCTGCCGGGCCAGGGGAGGGGGGACCCAGGGGGACAGGGGACCCCGCTGTGCGCAAGCAGGGTTGGCCAGGGCAGAGTGATCTCCCCAGGGACTTCACACAGCCCCTGTGTTTTCACACTGCCCCCCGCGGGTTTCAAAACACTCCGGTGACGTCGCACAATCTTCCTATGATGTCACACCCCTCTGATATCATACAACATCCGGTGACATCACACAGACCCCCTGTGATGTCACACAGCCCCCTGTGATGTCATAAAACCTCGTGTGATGTCACACAGCCACCTAGCATGTCACACAGCCCCCTTTCATGTCACCCTGTAATGTGATACATCTGCGCTGTGATGTCACAGAAGACACTGAGATATCACAAAGTCATCATGTGATGTCACTGTCTGTTCTGTGATGTCACTGTCTGTTTTTTGATGTCACAGCCTGCTCTATGATTTTACAGCCAGCCAGTGATGTCACAACTCACTCTCTGATGTCACAATTCCATTCTCTATGATGCCAGGATCTGCTCTATGGCCTTGCACCCTACTCTATGATGTCACAGACAGCAGTCGGATGCCACAACCCCCTCATTGATGTCACAAAGCCCTTCCTGTGATATCATAGTGCCACTCTGTAATGTCACCGCACACATTTTGACCTCAAAGCCAGTTCTATGATGTCATAAAGCCATGCCATGGTGTCACAGCCTGCTCTGTTATATCACACAGGTCCCTCTATTATTGTATAGCTGCTCAATGACCTCACACAACAAACTCTGCGATGTCATAGCCCAATCTGTGACCTCACACAACCCACTCTGTGCTGGCCTTGGCCTCCTGGTGACCACCTCTCATCTGCCTTCAAAACAAGGGGGGTCCTGCGCTTTTCTTCTCATGGAAAAAAACATCTTTCATGTCCAGGCAAAATAAATTGAGAATCAGCCTCTGAAATTCCTCATATCCAAGGATAGCTCGGAGACAAAAGCTGCCAGGACTGTTTAGGTTCCCTTGGCTTCCTGAGGGCCAGCTCTCATCTGCCTTTGAAACACTGGGGCTCTGTACTTTCCTTCCCATGGAAAAGAACTGTCCTTCTCGTCCAGATGCCCCTAGACAAAAGTGGGGTTTGCCCTCCCAAATTCTATCTGCCTAAGTATTCTTCCCTGACAACAGGTCTGGCTGGCCTTGGCCTCCTTGGGGCTGCCTCTAATCAGCCATTTAAACACTGGGACTCCACCCTTTTCTTCCTATGGAGAACTGTCATTCCAGTCCAGGAACCCATGGCTGAAATGGAATTCCATCCCCAAAACTCCCCATATATCCAAAGGCTGCTTTCAGAAAAAAACTACAAGGACAGACAGGTCGGGCTTGCCTTGGCCTCTGATGGCTGCTTCTCATCTGCCTTCAAACCCCTGGGTTTCTGTGGTTTCTTTCCTATAAAAAAGAACTGTCTCTCCTCTCCAGGTGGTCTTGGCCTCAGGCACTTGACCACTCCATAGGGAAAGAGGAGTTCTGTGCTCAGTGGGATGGGGTCACAGTGGCCCCTTGGCTCCATGTGGCCACGCTGTGTCACAATGGCTCATGGTTCCATGAGGCCATAGAGTTAACAATGGACCCTTGGTTCCTTGAGGCCTTGCTGTGTCACAATGGACTTCTGGTTCCATGAGTTTTCATGCTGCCAACAGCAGTCTCCTTGGTTCTGCAGTGCCACCATGGAACCTTTGTCCCGTGAGGTTCCGCCGTTGAACACAGTCACCTTGGTTCCATGAGGTTCTGCAGTGTCACAATGGACCCATGGTTCTACGAGGCCTTGCTGTGTCAGAATGGCCCCTTGGTTCCAAGAGGTTTCTCAGAGTCACAATGGTCTCCTTGGATCTGCAGTATCACAATGGGCCATTGGCTCAATGTGGCCCCAATGTGCCAGAATGGATTTTGGTTCCGTGGGGTTCTGCTGTGTCACAATGGACTATGTGCTCCATGAGTTTGCTCAATGTCAGCGCTGACTCCTTGGTTCTGTGAGGCCCCGCCATCACCAAATACCCAAAATATCAGAATAAGACTCCTTAACACTAATTTCCTGTTTAAGAGGGTATCATTTATTCAGGCCTGAGGTCTAGTGAGGGATAACTCCTAACCCTGTGTGGACATGTAATTCTACCAGTGTCACTAAATGTGTATTAAAATTTACCCATTACCATAAAACCCACCCTAAATTCCCAGTTTCAGACCTTCTTTTTTCTATCACTGCGTTCTTGAGCCAAATGTCTTCTTCTTGGCTTCCAACAACCATAGCTGGGAAAGCAGCCCCTGAATGCCTTGTTCCTGTACTAAATGTTCATAGGCACAGTAAAAATTGGATTACCCTTTTGAATTAAGTTTTTGGTATTGAATTGATTTAACCCTTTTGGTATCAAGGCCAAGGCTTTGTGTGGGCAAGCAGAGGCAGGCAGGAAGCAGAGCTGTCAGCAAAGGAAGGGCCCAGCCAGGTGGGCAGCCGGGGGATGCCGACAGCCTGCAGGGACAGAGGTGCAGGGCAGGGACACCGTGGGACAGCCTGGGCTGCACAGGGCACAGGGGTGGGCAGCAGCTGCAAGACAGCCCTGACAGAGCCACCTTGGGCAGCACTTTGGCCATGGCTGCTGGCCCTGGGCCTGAGGCCACAAGGGGACAAGTGACCCTTGCAGGGCTGGGGCCTCATTTCCTCCTTGTCCCTGCTCAGCAGCCTGGCAGGGGCCGCCCCATGCTCCTGCCCTTGCCATTGCACATCCCCACATGCCAGTGCCCATCCTGGGAAGAGCCCTGAGCAATGAGGGAAGGACAGGATCCGCCTTGGCAGGGGCTGGGGCTCAGGCCTTGGCCCTTTGCATTCCTCAAACACATCCAGTTTTGCTCAGCACCAGAGAAACCTTTCCCTTGCTTGTCCCCAGCTGTCATCACTGCCTCCAGTGTTCTGCTCTGACTGGAACCTGGGGACACTATCATGTTAGGTCTGACCACTGGGAGCATGAGTCCCATCAGTGGGACCGATTGAAAGTTAAAGAAACTTTGGACTTTGAATATGATTTTGAGTTCTTGAGAAGTTATTTGAGCACACTCTGAGGAACTGAGACTGATGCAAAGAGAACCAAAGCCCCAGAGGGTCATTAAAGTCCCTGTGCTGTGTCTGTGCTGCTGAGCCGGGCCGGGCTCCTGGCCCAGAGGCAGCTCCTGGCAAGGGCAGTGCTGCAGAGAGACAGCTCTGGCCAGGAGCAGCTCCTGTGCACAGCCCAGCAGGGCTGGGGCACTGCCAGGGCCCCTCAGGGACACCAGCAGGGCACAGACAGAGCTCACAGGGGCTCAGCACTGGCAGGGGCTGTGGGATGGCCCAGAGGGGGCTGTGTCGCAGCAGCACCTCTGTGGCTGTGTCATAGAGGCACAGAGCAGCTGGGATGTCATCAAGGGGCTGTGTGACAGCACAGAGTGGGCTGTGAGATCATGGCATGCCTGTATGACATCATAGAGGAGGCCGTGAGGTCAAAGTGTGTGCTGTGACATTACAGAGCAGGCAGTGTGACATCACAGAGAGGGTTTGTGACATCATAGAGGGGGTTCTGACATCATGGCCTGGCTGTGATGTCATAGAGTAGGGTATGAGGCCATAGAGCAAATTCTGCCGTCATAGAGTGTGGAACTGGGGCATCAGAGAGTGAGTTGTGACATCACTAGGTGACTGAGTAAAATCCTAGAGCAGGTGGTGACATCACAGTACAGATTGTGAAATCATAGGGTGACTTTGTGAAATCACAGACATTTCTGTGACATCACAGATTGATGTGTAACATCACAGGGGCTGTGTGTGGTCACTGGGGAGGTCACTCTGCCCCAGCCCCCCTCACAGTTCCCCCCAGGGCATTCCAACCCTGCTCGTGCACAGCGGGTTCCCCTGTCCCCCCGGGTCCCCCCGCCCGCGGTGCCGCAGCCTCCCCCAGAGGATGTTCCACGAGATCGACCCCAGAGCCTGACACGGGGACAGGGGGCCAGGGCCCTGGGGGTGGGACAGGGGGACAGGGACCCCCTGGCAGCATCCCCATGTCCCCCAAAGCCAGAGCCTGGACCAGGGCTCCTTCACCCTCTTACAAATGAGGCCTTGAGAGCGCTGAAAAAATCCCCAGCAAGGGATCAGCAGTCCCTGTGCTGTGTCTGTGCTGCTGAGCTGGGCCGGGCTCCTGGCCCAGAGGCAGCTCCTGGCAAGGGCAGTGCTGCAGAGAGACAGCTCTGGCCAGGAGCAGCTCCTGTGCACAACCCAGCAGGGCTGGGGCACTGCCAGGGCCCCTCAGGGACACCAGCAGGGCACAGACAGAGCTCACAGGGGCTCAGCACTGGCAGGGGCTGTGGGATGGCCCAGAGGGGGCTGTGTCGCAGCAGCACCTCTGTGGCTGTGTCATAGAGGCACAGAGCAGCTGGGATGTCATCAAGGGGCTGTGTGACAGCACAGAGTGGGCTGTGTGAGGTCACAGATTGGGCTATGACATCACAGAGTTTGTTGTGAGAGGTCACTGAGCAGCTACGGCATCATAGAGAGAATTCTGGGACATCACAGAGCAGGCTGTGACATCATGGCATGGCTGTATGACATCTCAGAGCAGGCTGTAATGTCAAAGTGTGTGCTGTGACATTACAGAATGGCAGTATGACATCACAGAGCGTTTTGAGACATCATTACATCACAGAGCTGACTCTGGTGTCATAGAGTAGGGTATGACACCATAGAGCAAACACTGCCATCAGAGAGGATGGCTCTGTGACATCACAGAGCGTGTTGTGACATGACTCGGTGACTGAGCAACATCACAAAGCTGCCTGTGACGTCACAGAACAGGCTGTGATGTCACAGTGTGACTTTGTGACATCACAGAGTCTTCTGCAACATGACAGAGCACCTGCATGACATCACAGTATGACACCTCAGAGTAGGCTCTGTGACATCACAGGGGCTGTGTGCGGTCACTGGGGAGGTCACTCTGCCCTGGCCCCCCTCACAGTTCCCCCCAGAGCAGTCCAACCCTGCTTGTGCACAGTGGGGTCCCCTGTCCCCCCGGGTCCCCTCACCCCCGGCCCCGCAGCCTCCCCCAGAGGATGTTCCACAAGATCAACCCCAGAGCCAGACATGGGGATGGGAGGGCGGGGCCATGGGGGTGACACAGGGGGACAGGGACCCCTCGGCAGCGTCCCCTGTCCCCCAGGAACAGAGCCTGGGCCAGGGTTCCTTCACCCTTTTCACAACGAGGCCCTGAGAGCGCTGAAAAAATCCCCAGCAAGGGATCAGCAAAAATCAGATTTAATATTAATGGGCAGGAGCACAAAGTTCCTTGGCAAGAGTCACTCTGCTCCTGACTGGATACTTCAGGCACACCAAGGAAACAAAGCAATGACAAAACCAAACTAAATTCAGGCAACCAAACCAGAAATGAACCGAGAACTGTCCGTGTGTGTGCGTGTGGGTGTGTGTGAGTGTGTGTGTGGGTGTGTGTGGGTGTGTGTGTGACACAAGGACAGTGAGGGCAAGGATAAAAGGAATATGGCCTAAAGCTTAACAGGGCTCAAACTTAGGAGCACTGAACTTACACCTTAACCTTAACAGATACGTTCAACTTCACAATGTAGCATAAGAACAGCACTAAATTATTACAGCGACCTGATAAGGTCTTCAGGTGAGAGAAGTGGACGAGAATCTTAGTTCACGATCAGAAGGCTGGATTTATTGATATATGATATATAATACATTATAACTATACTAAAAGGAATAAGGAGAGAAGTTGCAGAGGCTGCTAAGCTAAGAATAGAATAGGAAAGAAGAATAACAAAGTTCTGTGTCCAGCAGAAAGCAAGGACAAACTCTCCTGTAAGTGGTCAGCAAATCCAAACACTCACAGAAGACCAATTACAGCTGCACCTGTTGCATTCCACACCAGCCAATAACAATTGTTTACATTCTTCTTCTGGGGCCTCAGCTTCCCAGAAGATGAGCAAATCCCAAAGAAAGGATTTCTATGGAAAAATGTCTGCGACATCTCACCTTTCTAAATTGTATAAATTAAAAAGAAAAATCCTGATGTTAAATGAACAGGAAATTTCTTCACCTGTTAAATATACAATACTAACAAATCACTAAAACAATCTTACAATCTAAGAAAATGTAAAAAGCAATGCAAAGAGAATTCAAGTCCAAGCAGCTGAGTTTCAGGAACAGTCCATGAGCTGAAGTTGTTTCTCTTGGACAAATCTTAGAGTCCTTTATGGTCCTGAAACGGACTTCTGCAAAAGTCCCATCAATAGTTATCACAAACCATTGACAGTCTTACAACAATTTCAAATAATTTGAACAATTTTTGGCATGTCCTTTTCTGGCCCTTCAATGCTTCAGTGCTTCAGAGCTGCTGCCCACTATTTTCAATCATTTTTATTTAATTTTAAATTTCTTTTTTTTTTTTTTTTTTGATTGAAAACGAAAAGAGCAGCAGCCGAGCAGAGCAGTGCCAGAGAAGGAAAAGGCCCTGGGGGCCCTGGCCCATGATGGACCAGGAACCCCAAAACTGGCCCACAAAGGGGGGCCAGGACCGGTAGGAGAAACCACAACTCCCAGCAACATCAAGAGGCCAAGTCATGGCCCTGGCTCAGAAACTTCCTGAGCCCAACAGGCCAGGCCAAACCCATGACACAGGCTCTGCATTCCCACAGGCACAGGCCTGCACCCTGCTGCCAGTACAATGGCAGCACGGGTGGTGACACGCTTCCTTTTCCCAAAACCACTGAGGCACGCCAGCAGTGAGGGAACAGAAGCCTTCCCCAGAAATCCCATCTGGGGTCTGGAGATGTTTGTTTCCCACAGCAAACCAGCTATGGTCTCCTCCATCTGTGCCATCTTCCCTTGCAATGCAAATGCATCGGGTTTGTCTCTCATCTGCCCCATGGCTTCATCCCCACCCCCTCGGGGCTGGGGACCAGAGGCAGAGCTCTAGGGATTCACCTGCCCCCCGCCACTAGGGCACAAGAGAGGCGGCAGAGATGGCAGCCTCCATGGGACAATCCCTGAAAATACATCCTCCAACCCACCGAGAATGCTGATCTTGAATGCAGGCAGATGCACTGCCCCCACAGTCAGCTGGCGAGCACCCCCCGCTCCATGGAAGGAGAGACCAGCCACCGGGGCCCCTGCTACAGAGGCAACCGGCCCGGGATGGTCTGAGCTTGAACAAGCCGCCGGTTCCAGGGCAGTCTCTGATGCTGACACGGAGGACATTGTCTCTGATGGCTGCAGAACTGCTGGGGCAGCTGGTGTGAGCGGAGGGGCGTCCGGAACCGGGGAGGGAATCATGTTGGATGTAGGAGCGGCCGCGGGCTGCTCCAAGGGTCCCGCGGGTTCGGCGCTGTCTCCAGCACCATCCTGAACAGGGACCGTCTCGGCTTGAGGCAGCGGGGTGGCCGGTGGAAGCGGCGGGGGGGCCGAAGCGGCTGGAGAGAATCCCTCCTCCACTGAGCCGGAAGCTGGAGACGTGTCGTCATCGCCTAGCAATTCAGCAGGCACAGGAAGTGCTGCTTCTGCATTCTCAGTCGCAGGCAGGGAAACCGGTGAAGCCACGGGCCCGACCGCCTGGCGGAGATGGGTTCGCGCGGAGCGGCGGCCGCGCCGGCGGGGAGGATCTTGGTGGCGGACGTGGCGCTGGCAGGGGCGGGGAGGCCCCGGGGACCGGTGCCACCCCTATCTCTGAACGGGGCAGGGTCCGAGAGGCTGGGTGTGGCAGGTCCATCCACTACCATCCCCCCTGCGAGGGAGAAGGCGGGGGAAGAGAAGGTTCCATCTGCGCAGGCTCGGGAGAAAGAGTAAAAAAAAACTTCTTCGCGCAGCGAAGTTTCAGCCCCCCCCCCGCCCCGCCGCGAAGCAGGGGGGGCTGGGAAGCCCCAACTCATCCCTCACCGGGTCTTCTCCCACTGGGGACAGTGGAAACGGGGCCTGCCCATAGCAGTTAGAAATCCATGGAAAAACAGCTGCTCTCTGTTTCAAAACTGGGAAGAGCTTTCTAAATGCTGGGTATACAGGAGGCAAAAGACGCCCCTCCCTCCAGACAAACTGGACAATCGAGTCCAGGCATTCCCAGACAAAAACATCCAAAGCGTATAGGACATCAGTAAAGAACCCAAAAAGCTTTGCCCATCGAAAGAACTCACAGAGATCTGTTTTTTCCAAAAAACATCCGTCTTCTCTACAACAATCTTGCCAGGGGGCATAAAGTTTCTCCTCTGAAAAGGAGAACTGAACCTCTTCCTCCAAGGCATGTGTCTGCCATACGAAAAGCCACAAGCTACGAAGGGCTGGTTCATCAGGAAGGGAAAAGCCAACAGTACCTTTTGAAAGAGTCCAGCTTTCTCTGGCCAGCTCCATGAGTCTGCTGCTCGTTCCGAACATCTTCCTGAAGGTTTTCCAGAAGAAGGTTCTCTTGTGGTCAGCCTTGGCTGTGAACTCTGTCCAAATCAGGATCTTCAGTTCTTCATCTCCTGGCTTGAATCCACCTCTGTGGCCACTTCAAAGCAACCATCATATGCTACACATACAGGATTTTACCCAGTGCAACAATTTGCTCCTCTGGTCTTATCAAATTAATTTTTGTTCTGACACGAGGGGTCACCAGATATTACAGCGACCTGATAAGGTCATCAGGTGAGAGAAGTGGACGAGAATCTTAGTTCATGATCAGAAGTCTGGATTTATTGATATATGATATATAATACATTATAACTATACTAAAAGGAATAAGGAGAGAAGTTGCAGAGGCTGCTAAGCTAAGAATAGAATAGAAAAGAATGAATAACAAAGTTCTGTGTCCAGCAGAAAGCAAGGACAAACTCTCCTATAAGTGGTCAGCAAATCCAAACTCTCACAGAAGCCAAATCACCGCTGCACCTGTTGCATTCCACACCAGCCGATAACAATTGTTTACATTCTTCTTCTGGGGCCTCAGCTTCCCAGAAGATGAGCAAATCCCAAAGAAAGGATTTCTATGGAAAAAATGTCTGTGGCACTAAATAGTACTTACTTTAACTTATAACGCATGACTTTGCGATTTAACAGAGGAATAGCATTTAACAATAGTTAACTTAAATTAAACATAACAACTTTGCAAAAGAAAAACTCCTAACGGCATTTAGCTCCACTTAGACCTAGTGACTTAAACTTATCTACATGTCTGACTGACTCACTTTTCCAAGGCACTCAAACCCTTCAGAGAGCAGCATTTCTGCCACATTTCTCCAGCACAGGCACTCCTGTGTGCACACAGACACAAAGAGTCAGTGCAAGGCACCTGTGAGAAATTCCCCTGAGGGCAGGAAATGCCCACTGTTGATCCTTTGGCATCTCCCCAGCAAAGGGCAAAGGGCTGTGCCTGGAGGAGTGGGGGGATCGGCCCAGGCTCTATCGTTGTTGCAGGATCCCCGAGTGCAGCAAACGGGAGAGTTCCCGGCTGGGAGAGGCCCCACTCAGAGGGAGTCACTGGCCCAGGAGAGCTCCAAGGGCTCCTTTTGGAGTGCTGTTTGCAGGGCCCCAAGAGAGGGGCTTCAGTCCCAGAAATGGTTCATCCTGGCCGCACTTGGCACCAACAGCTTTCTTTGGCACTGTGAGAACAGGGATGTTATGCCACTGAGGGAACAAAAACAGTTCCCAGCCTGCTCCTACAGAAACCAGGAGCTGGTTGGGCAGCAGCAGTGCCTGGAGCAGACAGTGTTTGTGATGAGCTGCAGAGGAGCTGAGCCCAGGGGCTGCTGGCTAAGGCCGAGGCCCAGGGAGCATTTCTCAGCTGGAAGGGCAAGCTGAGAAGGGCAGGGGGGAATGCAGCAATAGCACAGGGCCCATGGAACCAAGGGACCATTGTGACACTGTGGGGCCCTGTGAGACCAAGGGACCATTGTGACACTGTGGGGCCTTGTGAGACCAAGGGGCCATTCTGACACTGTGGGGCCTCATGGAACCATGGAGAGCACTGTGACATTGCTGGGCCTCATGGAACCAAGGGGACTGTACTGACACTGTGTGGCTCCCCTGGGGTGTAGGGATCATTGTGTCACTGAGAGGCCCCATCAAACCAAGGGTCCATTGTAACACTGCAGGGCCTCATGGAACTGTCAAGAAAATTGTGACTCTGGAGGTCCCCACAGAACCAAAGGACCATTGGGATCCTGTGGGGCCTCGTGAAACCAAGAACCCTTTGTGACACTGCAGGGCTGCATGGAACCAAAGGTCCATTGTGACATTGCAGGGCTTGATGTCATCAAAGGTCCATTGTGACACTAGGAACCAAATGAGACCATTGTGACAGTGCAGGGATGCATGGAACCAAAGATCCAGGGTTACACAGAGGGACCTCGTGTCATCAACGGTCCATTGTTACACTGTGGAGCCAAAGGAGACCATTGCGACACTGCAAAACCCCAGGGTCCAAAGGTTCATTGTGACATTGCAGGGCTCATGGAAGAGAGGAGTCATGTGACATTGTGGGGCCTGGGGAACCAGGGAGACCATTGTCACACTGAAAGTCCTCATGGAATCAGTGGGACCATTATGACACTGTGAGGCCTTCTGGAACCTAGGGGTCACTGTGACCCTGCTGGACCCCATTGAACCAAGAGTCCATTGTGACACTGCTGGGCCCCATAGACCCAAGGCACCATTCCGGCACAGTGGGGCCCCACAAAACCAAGGGAACACAGAACAGGTCTGGCTGGTTTGGCCTCCCAGGGGCCATCTGACTGGTCCAGCTGACCCTGGCATGTTGAAGATCTCATCTGCTGCTGAAGCACGGGGACTCCGTGCTTTCCTTCCTATGGAAAAGAACTCTCCTTCTCCTCCAGGAACCCATGGTCAGATTTGGGATGTCTCCTCCGAATTTCCTTATATCCAGGGATTGTTCCCATAGGAATATTGCCGGTACAAATCTGTCTGCAGTGGTTTCACAAGGGTCGCTTTCCATCTGTCCCCAAAACATTGGGGAAATCTCTGCACTTTCCTTCCTATTGGAAGAAACTGTCCTTCTTCTCCAGAAACCCATGGCTGAGACTGGGGTTCCATCTCTAAAATTTCCTAAAAAAAAAGACTGCTCCCAGAAAAAATCTGTCATTCCTGACATGTCTGGCTGGCCTTGGCCCAGTGAGGCTCTGACCTCCCTTGCAAATACTGGGGTCTGTGCTTTCCTTTCTATAGAAAAGAACTGTCCTTCCCCTCGAGGTGGCCATGGAGAGAATTGGAACTTCACCTCCATCATTGCCTGTTGTGACAAACTGGAGGAGATTGTTGGCTCAAAACTTTTCATGTGTGGGGGTGGAAGGGGCAGGTCCAGCCTGGCCCTGCCCTGGAACGCCAAACCTTCCCTGCCCTGCAACCCCAGCACTGCCCTGCCCTGTGACCCCAATCCTCCCAGAGCCTCTATCCCAGCCCAGCAGTGTCTGCCAGTCCCTGGCACAGCTCAGGCAATGCTCCACAGCCACCTCTGGAGCCCCCAGCCCAGCTCCTGGGTGACCAAATGAGCCCAAGTCCTACCTGGGGGAAGGGCCCAGGAAGACCAAGGGGTATTGAAGGCTGACCACAAGGCAAGCACACATCTTCACCCTGCCTCCTCTTGGAATTTCCATCTGAACAGTGCTGGAGTCCAGGAATTGGTAGCTCTGTGTGCGCTTCTCTAAATCTTTCTAATTGCCTCTCCCTGCACATTTTTATTAACTTAAAATTGAACAGGTTTAGAGTTTGGGAAGTTGAATGGGTCAAGTTAATGCTTCAAGAAGTGTTTTCTGTTGATTATATGTAATATTAAAGCTTTCACAAAAATTTCTTTGATTTTCCAGGTTGCCAGTAAAGGCTGTTTTGTTGTTTTGAGTGCCTGAGAATCTCTTGATGGCATTTCTCCACAGCATCCAACTCAGAGCACATAAATAATTGAATTTCCTTTTAAAAATCTCATTAAGAGACTTGTCTGGGAGATGGGAGTTAGGGCTTGTCTGTCCTGCTTGGCACAGCCCAGGCAGAGCTTTCCCAGCCACATTCCTCACTCCATTGCCCAGCTGGAGCCGCTGGTGCCTCTGAGTTGTGCGGCCCCAGCCCCAGGGGCACTCTCCTTGTCTGCCCATTCCCCCACGGTCTCTGGGCAGGGACGGCCTCAGTGGGGGCTGCTGACATCCTCAGCAACTTGGAGGCTGCTGCTGAATTTTCCTGCTCCAGGGACTTGTTCAGCCTTCAGCTCTTCAGTGCAGGAATTCAGTGTCCCAGGGCTCATTAACATTGAGAACACCTTAAAAAGCCAAGCCTCTGGGAATAATTTGATTACAATTTTCAAATCTTTTGAGGTGAATTAGACAAACTTCATTAGTGTATTCAAGTTGAATAGATTCTATTTAAAAAGACAGTTAGAAAAGATTTCTTAGGTCTATGGTAGGGTTTTTTTCCCTGTCAATTTATTGATACGTGCAATTTCCAGCTGACACTGAATCCAAGTACCTCCTCATGCAGTTGGAATAGATATGAAAATCAAGACCATTCATGGCCAACAACCCATCACACTCTGTCCCTACCCCCACCCCACCATTTTCCCCATCCAAGCCCTGGCACTCAGAGCAGCCTTGTGCAAATCTGAGCTCCCTCCAGCCCAGGCTGCACCTGCAGCTGTCAGTTCCTGGGCTCCAACTCCCGTCTGCTTTCCTTGGAGAAGGAGCTGCCTGAGACACAGAGGGATGTTCATTTATTGTCAGCCAACAAACCCCTGGGAAATAAGGTGTTCGGGAATTCAATGCCCCCCCTATCCCACACCAGCCCTGCATTTCCCTCCTGCAGCCGTGGTCTCCAGCACAGCCACGGAGGCTCTTTGGGCTCTGGACTGTTCCTGCAGCCCCCAAGGGCAGCTGAGCTCTGCCTTTGGCACAGTCAGGCCTGGCCAGCACAGGCCATGCTCAGCAATTGCTTGTGTGTGCCTGGCCTTGCTGTCAGCCCTGGCAGCGGCTGCGTGGCCCCTTTGTGGCCCTGTGCTGGCCTAGCCATGGTGGCCCAGCCCCTGTGCAGGCCCAGCCCAGGCCAGGAGCATTGTGGCTGGGAACAGCCCCTTTGCCGTGGTGCCCACAGCAGCCTTGGGGCTCTGTGCCCCATGGCCTCCCTGCTGGGCAGCCTCTGCCAGCTCCTGCAGAGCCCGTGGCACCTGTGGGGCTGCACAGACAGCCCTGCCCCGGGCTCTGCCAGCCTCTGGGCCAGCAGAGAGGGAGCCAGGGCTGGCCATGGCCGGGAACAGGCCCTGTGCCCTGCAGGAGGATGGAGCTGGACAATAGCCAAACTCAGCCCAGGCCAAAGCTGGGCTCAGCAGCCAGGGCTGCCAAGGGCTGAGCACAGACACTGGTGCTGACAAATGTCCTGGGCCCCCTCCCTGCTCTGTCCATGCCACCAAAGGCACGGAGCAGCCTCCTTTCTGGGCCACTTGCCTGTTTGCAATGCCTTGCACAGGCGCTGGCCCTGCCCCACAAGGCCTGGCCTGAGTCCTGCCCCTACACGTTCAGCCAGGCTGGGATGGACACTGATGGTTTCTGGGCCAGGCTCTCGGAGCCCAGCCCAGCTCCCTGCAAGCTCTGCCAGCTGCCCTGAGCTCTGGGCAGTACCAAGGGCCTCTCCCTAGCCCGGCCGGCTCTGGCCCCACAGCCTCGCTCAGGCCAGGCTGCTCTGGGCACTGCCCCACGGCCTCAGCCCCTGGCAAGGGCACAGCAGCAGCTGCAGCTGCCGCAAGACTCAGCCCCACCGTGGGGGAAGGTGCTTGGCCAAGGCCAAAGGAGGCTCCCTGGCTGCCCTGCTCCCCTCTGCCTGAGGTGCTGAGAGCTCTGCAGCCCCTGCTGCCATCCCATCTGCCCAGGGCAGCACAAGAGTCCAGGCCTTGGGGCCCTCAAGAGCTGCTCCTGCTCCAGGACCAGGGCCCGTGCCAAAACTGGGACAGCCACAAAGCTGTGCCCATTTCTGTTCATTGCTGCTCTGAAGGGGAAGGATCCTCAGCCATTGGGAGGTTGCTGATGAATTTTACTCCTCCAGAGGCCTCTTCTTTCTTGAGCTCTTCAGTTCAGGAGTTTAGTCACAAAGGCTCATAAATATTTATGCAAAACTCTTGAAAAAAAAAAGCCCCAGGGAATAATTTAAGTTTCAATTCTTCTGTGATTAATTAGATAGATTTCAGAAGTGTATTGAAAGTGAATATACTTTGTTGGAAAAAATGCAGAGAGAGCTGGTTTTTTTCTGTCTAGTGTTCATTTCCTGAATATAAGTTGGTATCAGCTATGTCCAGTTAGTAATGATCTCTAGCACCTTCTAATGCAGTCTGAATAGATACGAAAATCAAGATTCTTCATGGCTGACAATCAATAACACTTTGCCCTCACCCTCTCCCCACCATTTCCCTTATCCAAGCCCTGGCACTCCTATGAATCAGGAACCGTGTGGCCGGGAGGACCAGGACAGTGATGTTCCCTCTGTTCTCGGCATTGGTTGGGCAGCACAATGTTAGGTCACAGGCTGCCCAGGGAGGTGGGTGAGTCACCGTCCCCGGAAGTGTTTAAGGAAAGACTGGATGTGGCACTGAGGGCCATGGTCTCAGTGACAAGGTGGTGTTGGGTCCCCGGTTGGACTTGATGCTCTCCAAGGTTTTTTGCAGCCTGGTTGATTCTCTGATGATTGTGACAGTGCAGGGCCCTGGGGAAGCAAGAGGCCATTGTGACACTGCAGGGCCTGGTGGCACTAAGCAGACCATGGTGACACTGTGTAGGACACGGCAGCACAGAGCCAAGGGGCCATTGTGACACTGGGGAACCAAGAAGAGTATTGCTGTGTGGTGTTTGTGAGGTGCTCAGGACAAGGTGAGAGAAGAGAATCTGACTCCATGTTCTCAGAAAAGCTGATTTATACTATATTATATTATATTATATTATATTATATTATATTATATTATATTATATTATATTATATTATATTATATTATATTATATTATATTATATTATATTATATTATATTATATTATGCTTTTCAAAAACTGTATTTTAAAAAAGAAGAATACAGACATAAGGCTTACCAAGAATGATAATGAAAAACTCACTACTGATTCCTCAGAGTCCAATACAGCTGATGGTGATTGGTCATTAAGTAAAAACAATTCACATGTTTGGATAAACAATCTCCAGACCACATTCCAGGGAAGCAAAACATGGAGAAGCTGAGGCTTCTTATCCTCACTGGAGAAAAAAACCCAGGGAAGGAAATTTTCAGGAAATATTGCATTGACATTGCTACACTGTCAGACCTCATGGAACCAAGGGTCCATTGTGACAATGCAGGGCCTTGGGGGACCAAGGGATTTTGTGACACAGCAGGGGCCCAAGGATCCAAGGGATTTTGTGACATAAGGGTTCCCATGGAACCAAAGGGACATTGTGACACTGGGAGGCCTCATGGAACCATGGTGACACCAAATTGTCTAGGAGTGTGGATCTGCTGGAGGATAGAAGGGCTCTGCACAGGTCCCTGGACAGGCTGGATCCTGGGCCCAAATCAAACAAGATGAGGGTTAACAAGTCCAAGTTCCGAGTTCTGCACTTTGGCCACAACAACCCCTGCAGAACTATAAGCTGAGGACAGAGTGGCTGGACAGCAGCCAGGCAGAAAGGGACCTGCAGTGAATGATGGACAGCAGGCTGGACATGAGGCAGCAGTGTGCCCAGGTGACCAAGAAGGCCAATGGCTCCTGGCCTGGCTCAGGAATGGTGTGGCCAGCAGGAGCAGGGCAGGGATTGTTCCCCTGTGCTCAGCACTGGTTGGGCAGCACCTAGAGTGCTGTGTCAAGTTCTGGGCCCCCCAGTTAAGGAAGGACATGGAATGGTTGGAGCATGTCCAGAGAAGGGCAACAAGGCTGGTGAGGTGTCTGAAACACATGTCCTGTGAGGAGTGCCTGAGGGAGCTGAGGTTGTTTTTCCTGGAGAAAAGAAGACTCAGGAGAGACAAAGCGTTGTCAGGACACATGTTGGACTTGATGATCTCTGAGGTCATTTCCACCCTTTCTGATTCTGGAATTCTCTGAAACCTTCCTTGGAGCTGTTGCAGGATGAGCCCTGGGCCTCCTCTTCAGAAGCTCCAGCAGCCCAGGTCCCTCAGCTTCTGCTGCCAGCCCCAAAGCCCATCCTGTCAGTCCTGCAGAGCCTCTGCAGCACCTCCTTACTGCCCAGAACAGGGAGCCCCAGAGCCAGACACAGCAGCCAAGATGTGCCCCCATGGCCTGGGGTGCCTCTGGCAAGGGAACAGCATCAGGCACTGCAGGAGCCTGCAGACAATTCCTGCAGCACTTGTAGGATGATCCTGCTCCCCAAGGGACATTCCCATGGGGCCAAGTCAGGAACTGCTATGGGGAGTGGGGCCAGAGAGGAAAGGGCAAGCAGGGATGGGCTGTTTGCAGGGGAGGGAACAGAGGTGGGCAAGAGGAAGAAATGCGTACTAGGGGAGAGTAAAGAAAGCAAAGGTGAAGCCAAGGAAATGCTGAGGGCAGTTTGGGGGTGGCTGCCATGAAGCCCTGCCTCTGAGCAACAACGTCTGCAGTGGGACAGGAAGCTCCCAGCTGAAGGGAACAAACTTTCTGGCTGACTGCAGAGGCCAGCACAAAGCTGAGTGGTTTCCCTGGTGTCCCCCAGCCCTTGCTGGCCCCAGGGGCTGATGGCATTTGTGCTCCCTCAGGTTCATGTCCCCACACCAACAGCATGGGGGTGCTCCCTCTGCTCTGTGCAATGCAAACAGGGGCTGCTGAGCCAGTGCTGCTGTGTCTGCGCCTGCAAGCATGGGACCACCTGTGTGAGCTGGGGAAGAGGCCAGGGCTGCAGAGGGGGGATGATGTTGGCAGCTCCATGAGGACGCTCTGGGACACTGCCCTGGGCTGTCCAGTGCACTGGGGATGGATCAGCCCCTGCTCTGCTGCTCCTTCTTGTCTCCCCCAGGGCCTTTGCAGAGCCCCAGCCATGCTGTTTGCTGTCAGCCTGCCCACAGCCAGCCTGGGGCTGCTCAGGGGGGTTTTCTGTGCTGAGCATTGGCCTGGGCATGTTCTTGAGAGAGCCTGGGCAAGGAGCCTGGAGCCCCCAGGCCCTGGCCTGAGGTGTAAGCGCTGCCCCAGCAGTGCCCATGGCCTGTCTCTGCTGCAGCCCTGGTACTGCCACCCCCAGGACTATGCCTGGCCCCGAGAGCACTCAGGCCCTACAGCAACACCAGGGCCACGGCAGCAGCACTGGCAACACCAAGTGCTGCTGCTGCTGGGCACAGCTGCTGGGCCAGCACTGATCTGCCCCCAGCTCTGCGCACAGACATTGCTGCTGCAGCTCCAGAGAAGGCAAAAAAAGGGCATCTCTGCAGAAAACTTTGTAGGAGAACCTTTAGTTCCTTTAAAGCCACAAGGAAAACAGCTTCTAATTGACACAATCTGTGACCATAGGAAAGGTGGAGAAAAACAACATGAGAAATGGCACAAAGAAAGACATTTCTTAGTGGACAATATGAAAACAGGAAAAGAAAAGAAAAAACCCACAACCAAACAAAAAAGAACTATAAAGATGACTTTTATTACAAATGATTGGCAGAAATTGGCCAGCAGTTTAATGTTTCTGAAAGCATCCAGTCATCAGTCTCCACACAGCAGCCTTGAGCTCCTGGTTTGTCAGGCTGTAGATGAGGGGGTTCAGGGCTGGAGGCACCACCGAGTACAGAACTGGCAGGGTAAGATCCAGGGATGGGGAGGACATGGAGGGAGGTTTCATGTTAGCAAATGATCCAGTGCTGAGGAACAGTGAGACCACGGCCAGGTGAGGGAGGCAGGTGGAAAAGGCTTTGTGCGGTTCCCGCTCAGAGGGGATCCTCAGCACAGCCCTGAAGATCTGCACATAGGAGAAAACAATGAACACAAAACAGCCAAGTCCTAGACAGGCACTAACAGCAAGAAGGCCCTGTTCCCTGAGGTAGGATTTGGAGCAGGAGAGCTTGAGGATCTGGGGGATTTCACAGAAAAACTGGCTCAGGGCATTGCCATGGCGCAGGGGAAGGGAAAATGTATTGGCCGTATGCAGCAGAGCATTGATAAAGGCACTGGTCCAGGCAGCTGCTGCTTCCCAGGAGGGTCCCGTAATGCGGGGGTTTGCAGATGGACATGTATCGGTCATAGCACATGATGGTCAGGAGATAAAACTCTGCTGACATGAAGAATATAAAGAAGAAGAGCTGAGCAGCGCATCCTGTGTGGGAGATGTTCCTGGTGTCCCAGAGGGAATTGTGCATGGCTTTAGGGACAGTGGTGCAGATGGAGGCCAGGTCGCTGAGGGCCAGGTTGAGCAGGAAGAAGAACATGGGTGTGTGCAGGTGGTGGCCGCAGGCCGCTGATGATGAGGCCGTTGCCCAGGAGGGCAACCAGGGAGATGCCCAGCAAGAGGCAGAAGTGCAGGAGCTGCAGCTGCCATGTGTCTGCCAATGCCAGCAGGAGGGAGTGCCTGATGGAGCTGCTGTTGGACATTTGCTGCGTCTGGCCATGGGGATCTGTTCATGAAGAAAGACAGTGAAGTGTTAGAGGAAATACCTGTTACCGAAATCAAAGCCATTTCCTATTTACCATCGTCTGTAACATACATGGACGTGCTTTTGTTTTAAGAGTTCTTAGCTTTTCTTTTTAATCTACTACCCTGTGTCTCCTGGAATTCTTGAATATCAGAAACCTTCAGCATTTCTCTTGCCCTCTGGTAGAGCAGAGTGAGTTCCATAAAGCAAGAGGATGTGTTGAGAGGGAGGGGAGATGCTCTGTCACTTCATTCTGTTTGGAATTTCTCTGGGCTTTGACTTTTCTCAAATGGAGGATGTTCAGACTAGCATTTTTCTCTTAAAAATACTCAGGTACTGCTGAGAGCAGATGGATCCACCACAGCCCAGCTCCACATTTGTAGCCAAAGACTCACATTGCTCATTTCACCAACCCAGCAACATTTTCAGTGTCACTACACCTCTGACTTTCCCCATCAATCTTATAACTCTGAGAAGCCCTAGGACAGGTCTGCACCCTGGATTGAAGCTCCCTGCTTGGACTGAAATCTCAGGGAGACTTCCAAGTGTCCTTATGATGGCATTGGATGAAGAGAGATGCAGCTCCTTCCCTGGCTGCACTGACAGCATTGCCCAGAGCCGGGCACTGGAGACAGCATCACCCTGAGCCAGCGGTGCCCCCTCCAGAGCCCCCAGTGCCAGGCAGCTGCTCCCAGCCCTGTGCTCTGCAGAGGCAACTGGGCCTGGGGCTGCAGAGCTGCCCCACGGCTCTGCTGCAGCTCTGCCTGCACAGGAAGGGCTGCATGCCTTGGAGCCCTGGCCCTGAGGGCAGAGGCTTGGCTGGGGCACAGGAGGGAGGGGGCTTGTTCAGAGGGAGGGGCTGCACTGGAGGGGATCCTGTGGGCATCTCTAAACTCTCCCTGCCACAGCATTTCTGAGATTTGTTTACTCTCATTGCCTGATATTCTCTCCGCTTACTGGAGATTTTCCCTCCTGCAGGTGTTGCCCTTTGCCTGATCTCTCCCTGCCAGCACTCACAGACCCCAAATCTCGGTGCACTCTCCTTGGCCCTACAGAACCCTGCCTGTTTGCAGGGCAATGGCTGGGGGCAGGTTCTGTTTGCAGCTTGGAGAAAGGACAGCTCAGACTGAGCCTGGTGGCTTCAGCAAATGTGATGCTGGTGCTGTCCTTGGGCAGAGTGGCTGCAAGCACATTAGGGATCTCCTGTGAACTCATTGATTGCTGAAATTAGATATGTCAGGCACTTGTCAAAATTCATAATTAATAATTCATAATCAACCTTAAGATTTATATCCCCTTCCCTGCCATTTGCCAATTATAGGAAACTGAATGCAAAGTCTTTTGAAATTTCCTCATTTTTATAAAAAACTTTTGCCTTGGAAATATTCTATGACAGACCAGAACCCCTCAGCATGTCACAGCTTCACTAGCATTTCCTTCCGCACACCAGAAATACTCAGAGTTTTACTCACAGACTCTCTAGGCATTGGGATGTTCCAGCTTTAGGAGATCACTCCATGAGCTGCAGCTGATTTGTCCTGCAGCCAGAGGTTCCTGTGCCAAGGGCTGGCAGTGATTCTGCCCCAGGCACTTCTCAGCACCTTCCCAACCCTGACTGATTGAAGCTCTCTGTGCCTGTGTGCTGTGCCCAATGTGGCTGCAAGCAGTGCCCCAGCCCTGCTGGGCTGATAGAAGAGCTGCTCATCCAGAGAAATGTGCTTTTGAAGCTCTTCTTGGTTACCAGGAGCTGCCTCTGGGCCAGGAGCCCAGCCCAGCTCAGCAGCACAGACACAGCACAAGAACTTTAGTGAACCTCTGGGGCTTTGTGCTCAGGCCCTGAACATCAGTCCCTGAGAGGGAGCTGAAGAAACCTCTCCAGAACTCCAAGTCAGAATCACACTCCAAACTTTCTTTGACTTTTAATGGGTCTCACTGAGGGACACAACTGAGAAAGTGTCCCCAGACCCCAGGAAGAGCAGAGAACCGGAGACAATGACGACAGGGTGGGGACAAAGAAGAGGAAAAACCTTGGTGCCCTGGGGCACAGCAGGGTCTGTCCCACCAAGGGCTGTGAGGAGACACCTTGTCCTGAGGCACTGGGGCCTCCTGGCACAGCCCCAGCCAGGCTGGACACTGTCAGCCCCTGGTCCTGCCCTCAGCATCTCCCCCTAGCCCACATCCCAGTGGCCTCAAGGATCTGCTGGAAAGAGTCCCTGGGGAGCCTTGGCCAGAAATGGCCCTGGGGGCTCCTGAATGCTCCCTGCATGGACTGCAGGTTTTTCAAAGGACTTTGGATTTTGCTTTTGCCTTGGAGTTTCTGGGAGGTTTTTGCAATCATGGCCTCCAATTATCTACTGTAATTAATACCTGGAGAGGCTTTGTCAGTAACAACACTCAGTGGGGCTCAGTAGTACTTCAGGGTACTTCAGTTATTTTATGGTACTTGGTGTTTCCTGTTTGATACAAACTCTATGAGAAAGATTTTGCAATCACAGCCTCCAATTATATGCTGTAATTAGTCCCTTGAGAGCCTTTATAAGTAATGACATTCAATGGGCTCATTAATGCTTCAAACTACTTCAGTTATTTTAATGTATTTGGTTTTTCCCTTCTGATACAGACTCTGTGAAAGGTTTGTGCAATCACAGCCCCAATTATCTGCTTTAACGAGCCCCTTGAGAGCTTTGTACTGACACTCATTGGGACTCGTTAATACTTTGAGATACTCAAGATTTTTAAGGTAGTTTGGATTTTTCTTTCCACACTGAATATCTGAGAGGTTTTTTGTGCAATCCTGGCCTCCAATTCTCTCCTTCATGAGTCCATGAGGAGCCTTTGTTGGGGATGGCACCTCAGTGGGACCCTTTCATGCTTTGAGACATTTTGGGATTTTTGTCTGACTTTGACTCCTGGAAAGGTTTCTGCCATCTCTTCTCAGGCCCTGAGGTTCCAGGGCTCTGCTCCAAATGCACCACAGGGCTCATAAGATCAAGCAAATCCTGACAAACCATGGCTTTGCCTTGATTTTCCTCTGCTCTTGGTTCTTGTGCAGTTCAGCAGGAAGAGTTCCTTTTACAGTTATGGAGAAATTTTTCAAAGGGCTTCTAACAAATATGTAATCCTATTTTCAAGACTCCATTTTATTACTGTTCTTTGTTGAGAAGAAGTGATTTCAGTATTCTGTGATTGATATTGATCCAGGGTCTCTCCTAAGGAAGTCTGGCCATGTCAGAGAAGTTTTACCTTGAGAGCTGACCTAGTGTTAACATCCTTGCCTCACATTCCCCCAACCCCATATGAGAAATTATTTTTACTTTCAAAAATGCTTTATTAAGAACTTATCAAAATACAGCAGAATCCTGAATAGAGAAAATGATACAGTCCCAGGAGCAAAGGATTCGGTCATCATGTAGTTTTCCACAAAATGGATGTTCTGTATTTTGCACCTCTAGCCCCTCCCAAAATTTTTTCAATCGACTCTTTCTTCACTGTCCAGTGGTGGAGATCATTGTCTTTCACCTTGATTGGAGGTCAGGTGCTGCCATAGTAACAAACCAACCCTCCCAAATGCCCTGAATACTGAGGCCATCCTATGATAACAATGCAAGTGGGGAGGAGAAGGATAGCTATACATCTACAAAAATTCTCTTAACATATATTTAATATTCACCCCTTAATTGTGCTAGTCAACCATAGACTCACTCATCTGTAACACTCCCCCATTTTCTTTTTCTCTAAGTCATTTTGCTCAAACAATTAAGTAAAAAAATTTCTCTCTCTTGAATGACTCATACTAGCATCTGTTGATATGGGCAAGGACAGTGGGAACAGCAGAAAAAACCTCATGTTTTCCTTAGACACACTTAATTGGAATGGACAAAAAGGCATCACAGAGGTCCAGTATGGCTTTGACTCCCATCTACCATGCCTATGTGGCTGCTACCCATAGTCAGTGTATCTTAGGGGTGAATACAGAGGCCAGCTCGGTCCTGCCTTCCAGTCCCTGTTGAATTAAAAAACAACTGAGGAATTACAGAGGTCTGGTATGGCCTTTTGTCCCTACCTTACCATGCCTATGGGGTTGCTACCCACAACAGGGCTATGGAGGCTTCTTGGTAGCAAACAAAGGGGCCAATTTTGTTGTGCCCTCCTTCGTTTGTCTTATTTTCCTAAAGAAGCTGTCCCATTACCTTTTACAGTCCCTTGTGTACTTCCCCTCAACAGATGCTGGTAGTTCTCACCCATGAAAACAGGAAGACAGCTCTCAAGGTGGTTGGTAGAAACTTGATTCTACTTTTTGGGCATCTTGGTGTTTTTCTGGTTGTCTTTCAGTCTCTGCTTGAGAGTCAATCTTGTTTCACCTGACCTGGATGCTATACTCCACTCTTTGGGTTCTTCTACTGGGCCTTTGACTCTGCTGGCATGAGTCCATCCCCGCTCTGCAGTTTGCATGGCCGATTCGGTGGTGAGCAGTACCTGAAAGGGTACTTCCCACTGGGGAGTCAGAGACTGATCTCACCATGACTTAATCATCACCCAATTCCCGGGATTAATATTATGGATTCTGAAATCCAGGGTGGTAGTTTGAGGAATTGCCCCTTTATGTCTTAGCCCTTCTAAGGTTTGTGCTATAGACATAACATATTTCTTGGCATTGGTTTCCCCTTCCTCATAGGTGGCAACCTTCTGGGGTGAGGTCAGGAATGGTAACCCAAACATCATTTCATAGGGTGACACCCCCAGATCTGACTGAGGTTGGGTTCTAATTCTTAATAAGGCCAAAGGGAGACATTTTACCCATGACATTTGTGTTTCAATCATTAGCTTAACTAGATCTCTTTTAAGAGTTTGCTTCATTCTCTCAACCTAACCAGAACTCTGTGGATTCCTTGGAGTGTGTATTTCCAATTTCTCTCCCAGGGTCTAAACAACTTTCTGCAATATCTTCAATGTGAAATGAGTTCCCCAGTTTGAATCAATCCTGTTTGCCATCCCATATCAGGGAATGATTGATTCTAGAAGTGTTTTACTCAGAACATTAGCATTGGCTTTCACAGTGTGTACCACCTTGACCCAATGAGTCAAGTGATCTACTATCACTGGCAAAAATTTCCACTGTTGTACCTGTGGAAGCTTGGTAAAGTCTACTTGGATGTTTTGGAAGGGCCACAAGGCTAGTTGTCACCCTCTTCTGGGTGTTTTCCTCGTGATTTTCTTAATCACTTGTTGACATATCACACACCATTCAGTTACTTGCTTAGCTATTCCAAAAATTCCTATGCATCCGAAATCCCTTAAAAATTGATCACTTAGTGCTTGTGTACCCCAGTGTGTTGTTCCATGTATGCCTTCTAGCATTTTCTTGGCAAGGGGTTTATTCAACATTTTCTTCCCATCTGCTAATCTCCTCTTCCCTTTGTTACATTTCTTGGCTCCTATTTTAAGGAGTTCTTCCTCTTCTGTCCCACTGAATACGGGGACTTCTTGCATTTCTCTCATGGTTGTTAATACTATTATTAGTTTTTCTGTATCTGATTCAGTTGCATTTTTAGCTTCTAAATTAGCTAAATTGTTCCCTCACTCCTCCTGAGTCAGCCCCTTTTTATGTCCTTTAACATATACCACTGCTACTTCCTCTGGTAATTGTAAGGTTTCTAAGACTTTAATCAGTCCCTTTCCCTTTGAATTTAATAGCCCCCTCTCTTCCCAAAATTTTCCAACATTATGCACTATGCCAAAAGCATATTTTCTGTCTTTATCTACTGTTCTCCTTTTCTGTGCTAATATTTCCAGAGTTCCCTTTAGGGTATACAGCTCACATGCTTGGGCTGACCAGTTGGAAGGTAACTTTCTCTTTTCTATGGATTCCAACCCTTCATGCACTATAGTGTACCCCATACCCTCTGCCCCTTTATTACCCGTGCAGATCCATCGATGTACAATCATTTCCCTCCTTGGAATGGTTGATCTGTTAGGTCCTCTCTTCCTTTAGTTTGATAGTTTATAACCTCAAGGCAATTATGTATTAGTTCCTCACTTGGTTCTCCATACAAAAACTGAGCAGGGTTAAGTTGGTTACTCATTATCAGCTGTAAATGACTATTTATTAAGATCACTTCATAATTTAACATACAGGAATCAGTGAGCTATTTCTCAGCCTTTTGGCTCAGGATACTTCTAACTGAGTGAGGGGTGTATACTTTCAGTTTTCTCCCAACAGTTAATTTTTTGCTTTCTGCTATGAGTAGGGCAGTCGCTGACACAGCCTGAATGCAGGTTGGCCACCCCCTGCTGACAGGGTCTAGCAGTTTTGCTAAATAGGCCACTGGTTTCCCGGATCCTCTCCAGTCCTGGCCTAATACTACATGTGCTACCCCTTTATCTATATCCACAAACAGATAGAAGGGTTTGTCTAAGGCAGGAAGACTCAGTGCTGGTGCACTCACTAAATTTTGCTTTAAAAGCTTCAAACTTTTGTTCATCATCTTTTCCCTACCCAATGTCTTCTTCCACTAACTTTTCATACAAGAACTGGATGGCCTGTGTGTATCCTTCAATCCATAGCCTACAATATCCCAACAAGCATAAAAACCTTCCCTCTTAGTTTTTGGTCATGGGAGTGAGACTATCCCTGTAATTCTCTCAGGGTTCAGCCACCAGCTCCTAGGAATTTTACTTCCCACTCTACAAATTGGAGAATCCCTTTTGATATTGAAGTCCTCGGTTCCCAAGAAAATTTAACAACACTGTGGTGGATTCCCGAACTTCTTTTTCTTCCCATTCTGAGAGAAGCAAATAATGTACATATTGGATGAGCTTTATCTCAGGTTTAATGGAGAAGAGTTGTATTACTTCTCCTAGGGCTAGAACAAAGATGTTTGGAAATTCGGAAAACCATTGGCGTAACCTAGTCCACCGAAGCTGTTGCTTCCTCCTGGAATGGGGGTCCTCCAATTCAAAGGTAAATATATTCCACTTTCCTCTGCCAGTGGGGACACCCAATAAACATCTTTTAAGTCTATCACACTTAACCACTGGTGTGCTAGGGGGATATTACTCTGCAGTGAATAGGGGTTAGGCACTACTGGGTACCAATTCACAGCTCTTCTATTCACTTCTCTCAAATCTTGGACAAGCCTGTAAGTCCCATCTGATTTCTTTACTGGTAGTATAGGTGTATTATGGGGGGACATCCATGGTTCTAAGGTCCTGTCCTCAAGCAGGTCCTGGATTAGTAGCTGCAGTTCTTGTCTCCCCTCCAGGGAGAGGGGATGTTGTTTTATCCAAACTGGATGGTTCTCATTAACTATTTTCATTACTAAAGGTTTGATGTTTAATTTACCTCAGTTTTTTGGTTTTGCCCACACTATCTCATGAATTTTCTCCTCATCTTCTTCCCTTAATTGGATAAGCTTAACTACCATTTCCCCTTTCTCTAGGAGCACTCGTATGTCAAACTGCACCTGTAAATCCTGTCCTAATAAATTTCACCCTGCTTCTGGAACTAACAGATCATCACCAATTACTATTTTATTTGTTCCTTCAAACTTTATTTGCTTTATAACTGAGGCTTTGAAACCTTCCCCTTGTCAAGATTTGAAAAGACAAGTGTTGGCTAATGAAGGCAGGAGCTGCCCCTGAAATGGAAAATGTAAAACCCTTCCCTCCAAATTGTTATCATTTTGAAATTGAGGGGGCTCTCAGGCACAGATATGGGGGCAGGAATAACAGTTCTTTATTAGGGAAGAAAATTAAACAAATAAAAAAGTGCAATAAACTAGAACAAGATTGACAAAGTCAGAACCCAAAATGACACCCTGTGGGTCAGGGTGTTGGTAGAAGTGCAATTAAAATTGTGGCTGCAGTCCTCCTGGAGTAGCAGGGGTGGTTCTGTTGGAGCAGGGATCCTGTAGAAAAGGGTGTATTCTTCCTCCAAAGATCCAGTGGAAGAAGAGGCAACTGCTGTTCTTCTGGGAAATCCAGTGGAGAAGCTGTGCTGGTGTTTCAGAACCTCTGGATTATTTCTGGGTAGCAATGCTTGGCTCCTCCCTCTGGGCAGAGCATCTCACAATGGGATGTTATAGTTCTTAACAGCCATGCAGTGACATTCAATAGCCTGTTGTCAGCAGATGTCCCCTCCCGAGGGGGTAGTGGGGGTGATTGTGAGCACTCAGAGAGAGTAATAAGGCAAACTGCCCACTTGACAAAAGAAAACTGCCATATAGCTGGTAATAGAATAGGTACTGCTTTGCAATCTGGAACAACCCCAGAGCCATCAGACCATCCCTGCTGGTTAAGTGATGAGGTCTCCAAATCCCATCCGGGAAGATTTTTGGTTCCTCCCCAAAGTCTGTAAAAATGGATAAAAGTGGTTATTTGGGAAAGGCATTTTCTCCCAAAACCTGCAGTGACAGAACGAAGGTCAATATCTCTAAATTGAATGAGGGTGGATTTACATTTGTTAGAAAGAGGAAATATTTTACAATGATGAGAGTGGCACAAAATGGCAACTGTTTTTCCAGAGAAGTGGATTCCCCATCCCAGGAATTGTCCAAGAGTAAAACTGAGCTTTGTGCAGCCTGACCCAGGGAAACCCTCTCATTCCCAAGGACAGAATTCCTGTTTGTGTGGGTTCTCCGATGTGCTGGGTGCCCTCACAACACTTCTGGCCAGAATGTCTGCTGAGGGCAGCCAGGCTGCTGTAGGGGCAGTGACCTCACAGCTATCACCATGGCAGCCCTGTCCCCTGGGCCTGGCTCTCCCCTTTCCTTTGCCCCTGCCTTGGCTCTGCTGCCATGAAGAGTTTTGTCATTAATATCTTGTCCCCAAGGTGCTGGGGCCAATGGCTTCCCAGTCAGGTTCCTGGAGCAGAAGTAGCTTTTCAAGCCCAGCCAGGAATGAGCCCTGAGGCAGCAGCTCTGCAGTGGTGGCCACCAGGCCGGGCTGCCAAGGGAGGCTTCTGGCCATGGCCTGCAAGCAGCTGCTGCTGCCAAGGTGCCTTTGGTGCCTCAGGCTCTCCCTGGCACAGCTCCCAGCACGGCGCTCTGCCCTTGTGCCCGAGCCCTTCCCTGTGCTGGGGCTGGCCTGGGGCTTTTCCTGCAGCGGGACATGCCCTGCTCATGGCACAGGAAAGGCAGTTCCTGCTGGAGCAGGAGGCTCTGTGCCTGCAATGGGCTCCAGCAACTCCAGCAAGGCCCTGTTGACTTCAAAATTGCTTCCTAGAACACTATATTCTAATAATTGTTATGGCTCCTGAACAGTGGAGTAAATAACTGTGATAGTGATCTTTCTGTGTGATCATGATCATAATAGGCCAGAAACATATTTATATAAAGTAATCTGGTATTCTATCATTAATCCTGTGGGACAAATTGCATTAAAGTTGAATTCCACCTGTCCAGTCTTTTACAACTTTGATAAATTTCTGGGGCTGGGATTGGATATAGCTGTTCCCAGTCTCCTCTCTTAGAAGGAATTTTAGAAGTCTAGGGGCCCTGCAAGGGTTTGAGGATCCATGGTGGCTGCTGGGTATCATTTCTCCACCTCACGTCTAAGCAAGAGTTTCTCCAATAAAGAAACAAAGCTTTTGCCTGCAGCTCCCACTGTGCCCATGACAGGAACCTCTGTGAATGTCTGGGACATCCCAGCTCTTTGGCAGCCTGGGGACTCCTGGGATGACACTGTGGAGCTCCCGTGAGTGCCTGTGACAGATCGGTGCCTTTGCAACTCAAGGTGCCCTGGGATGTCACCATGGAATGGCTGTGACTGCCTCTGACCACAGGGCTCTTTACCATCCCCAGAAAGCCCTGGGAGGTGTCCATGGAGCCCCTGTCTGTGCCTGTGACATTCCAGCTCTGGAACAGCCTGGAGACTCTTGGAAAGTCCCCATGGAAAACCTCGGAAGGCCTGTGACAAATCTGATCCTTAGCAGGCAAACATCAGCAGGACCAAGCTGCTATGGTCAGTTTCCATGGTAACCATCACCAGCCTCCTGTTGCTATGGTCAGTTTCCAGGGACCCATCACCAGACCCCTGTTGCTATGGTCAGTCCCTCGGCAGCTCCATGGAGACCCCATGCCAGGGGTGGTTGCCATGGACACCAGCTCAGGCCTGCAGCCAAAGCCTGGAGCCATGGCAACAATTGGCAGCCCCATCCCCAGGCTCATGGGATCCCAGAACCACAGAATTGGCTGAGCTGGGAGGGACCCATGAGGATCCTCCAGTCCAACTGCTGGCCCTGCACAGGACACCCCAACAATGCCAGCCTGGGCCTGGCAGCGCTGCCCAAACACTGCTGGAGCTCAGAGAGCCCTGGAGCTGGGACCCTTCCCTGGGGAGCCTGGGCAGGGCCCCAGCAGCCTCTGGGCAAAAACCTTTTCCTGAGATCCAACCTGAGCCTGCCCCGACTCAGCTGCAGCCGTTCCCTCCACTCCTTTCCCTGGGCACCAGAGGGAAGAGGTTCCCACAGCCCCAGCCAGGGACCCGCTCCCAAGGCTGTTGCCATGGCCACCAGGGCTGGGACCAGCTGGGATGCTCGGTGTCCATGGGCCGGGGTTCAGGAATGGGATTCCGCAATTTCCTGCCCCCACTAAAACCACGCTGCCCTCGCTGCCCTCCCGCCTCCCACGGAAAGCACAAAAGGCAAAGATTCCGGGCTGGGATAAGAACAATTTACTGGAAACACAACAAGATAAGGAGCAAACAGGAACAGCAACAAGATTGATAACAGAAGGGATAAGTAAAACTATTTGCAGAGAAAACTAAAACATCAACAATGGGCTCTTCACGGCAATGTATTTCCTCCTGTCTGCAAAGGACACCCTTCTCCCTGGGGTGAGAAAGCGTCTCTTTTCTGCCCCTGGCAATGACCTGAGGTAGGAGTGAATGTAATGACAGTGCCATAACCAGACCCTCATGTTCTTCCATCCCACATCATGTCATTGGCAGGGGCAGGAAAAGGGACAGGTGTCTTCCTAGCATGGATCACAGGGAACATGGATCACCAGGGCTCTTTCCAATATGGGTCCTCCAATGAGGGATGAAGCTGGAGCTGGTCATGAAGCTCTTCTGCTGTTGGGGCACTGACAGAACGTCCCTTACCGGTGCTTCCATTGGTGACTGGTCAAGTCAGAGCTCTGGGTGAAACTCTTCCCACACTGGGGACACTCGAAGGGCCTCTTCCCTGTGTGGATGCGCTGGTGCCTGATGAGGGTGAACTTATGCTTGAATCCCTTCCCACAGTCAGGGCAGCAGAAGGGCCTCCCCTCTGTGTGAATCCGCTCATGGAGACGGAGATTTGAGCTGGTCTGAAACCTCTTCCCACACGTGGGGCACTCGTAGGGCCTCTCCCCAGTGTGGATGCGCTGGTGGATGATGAGGTGGGACTTGCGCTTGAAGCCCTTCCCACACTCAGGGCAGCAGAAAGGCCTCTCCCCAGTGTGAATGAGCTGGTGCCTGAGGAGATCAGAGCTGGTCCGAAAGCTCTTCTGGCACTCGGGACACTCGTAGGGCCTCTCCCCGGTGTGGATGCGTTGGTGGGTCACAAGGGTGGACCTGTAACTGAAGCCCTTCCCACATTCCCCACACTCATAGGCCCATTCCCTGGTGTGGATCATCTGGTGGCTGATCAGGGTGCTGCTCTGCCGGAAGCTCTTCCCACACTCTGAGCACTTGTGGGGATTCTCCTGATCATGAAGCTGCTCACGAACCACCAGCTCTGTGCTCTGGCTGAAGCTCTGTCCACCTTCCTGGCTCAGGGTGGGTCTTTCCTCCTCAGCGCACCCTGGGCTGGGTTTTGAGCCCCTCTTCCTGTGGAATCTCCGGGGATTATCCTCCTCATTGAATTCCTGGGTCATGGAGCTGCTCAAAACGGCCTCCTCCTCCAGGTTCTGCCATAGGGATTTGTCCTCCCTGGTCTCCATCCTCAGCTCCTTCTCTGGGGGAGGAAGGACAAGGAGAGGATGGGATTTGCCTCCATGCCAGAGGGAAGGGGAAGGAGATCCCCCCAGTGCATCCCTGGAAGGACGGCATTGGCAGCAGGGTTGTCCTGCAGCCACGGGCCGTGCTGGGCTGGGAGATGGAGCAGGAGAGAGGGGGAAAGGGGCACTGACTTCCTCCTCACCTGCCTGGGTGTCCTGGGGCATCTTCCTCTTCCTTGCAGTCTCTCCCTCCATCTGGCTAAATTTTAGGAATGGGAAATTCTGTTTTGGGAGGAAAACAAGACATGAGCACACTAAATTTTGTACCAGATTGAAGGCAAACCAGGGGGAGAGTCTAAGTCAGAATTCCAGTTCAAAAACAAAATTAGGATCAAGGCAATGATACAGAAACACTGCCTTAAACTGACAGAGTCAGGATATAACCTGACACCATGTTGGTCAGGGTGGTGGCTGCAGTCCCATTTAATGGTGGCTGCAGTCCTGTTGGAGTCATGAACGTGATTCTGTCCAAGAAGTGATGCTGTAGAAGGGTCTGGTCTTCCTCTGAAGGTCCACTGGTGGTTATGGAGCTCTTGTCCTCTGGGAACCCAGTAGGCAAGGTGCTGCTGGTGTTGCCAGCCTCAGCTTATATCCAGGTAGAAATTCTTGGATCCTCCCCCTGGGCGGAGCATCCCACAATGGGATGATGGAATTTTATCAGTCCTGCAGTGACACTCAATGGCCCACTCACAGAAGATATCTCCCCTGGAGGGCGTTATCAGTGCTGAGTCCTGGAAGAGATAAAGAACACTGCCCCACCTGTTTATAGCAGTTGATGAACATGGGGATTGAAAACATGCATTTGGTTACATCTTGCATGGCAACCTGAAACAGTGGGGTAATCCTGCTCAGGGGGTGAACAACATCCCCCTTACCCAAACTGGCTCGGGTGTAAAACCCCCACCCCGGGAAGGCCACACACACAGGGGACAATGTCACAGTTGGCCCTGCTCCAGGTGAGGCCTCTGTCCCTTGTCGCTCCCTTACTCTCCCCCCTTTTCTCTTTCTTCTAACTCTCTCTCTACCTCACATTTACTGTTCAATAAAATCCACCTTGGATTTGGTCTTGTTAGTATCTTAATTGGGGCAGAGGAATCACTCCAACAATTTTCTTAAGCAGATTGCGACATTATTTTGCCATAATGGGTTCAGGGCACTGTTGTCTGACCACAAGTGCCTTTGACAACAGCATGGTTCCCTCCTCTGAGGAGGTTATGGTTCTCTCTGGAGGAACTCCTGGAAACTTGGACACAGCTTCCTCTGAGTGACTTATGGGAGAACTGATGAGGAAAATGGCTGTTAGAGGTGGCCAGTGAAAAAGAAAATATTTTGTTGTCCTTCCTTGAAAAGTTTGTTAAAATCACTGGAGAAAAGGGAGCAAATGTTACCAGCGAGACTGACAAGGTTCATTCACCCCATGGTGAGGAACACAAGGCTCCCAAAAGTCCAACAAAAAGCGCAATTCAAGTAGCTAATTCCCAAATAACTCTGGAATTCACAGGCTTGGGTTCTTTGCCAAATGTGAGAATCATTATTCTCTTCATCCCTGTCACCTTTGTGACAGCTACACAGAGTTTCCCCTTCCTTTAAATAATCTGTATTGGGCCTAATTTCCACTTTTCTTTTATTGGAACCTGCCAGCAGCTGAGCTGGAGCTGTGCAGGAACCAATGAAACTTGGAATTGCCAGAGAATTTCTTCTATTGTCAGTTTATTCCTGTTTGGGATTTGTTTGCATTTCCATCACATGTGACTCTCAGGAAAATCAAATATTCATCAAAGTATTTTATGTAGGATTAAGTTTGATTTATGCCTAGTTTATTTTGTCCAGTGCCCTGGGGATGCTCAAGGGGTCTCTGTGCTTCTTGCCCTGGGGGACGCTCAGGAGGAATTTTTTGCGATTGTCCCTGTCCCTGTCACCCTAGCCCATGCCCTGGGAGTGTCCTTGTCCCTGTCACCCCAGGCCATTCCCCAGGGGGTCTCCATCATTCTCACCCCAGGAAATGCCTGGAGGGGTCTCCCTCCCTCTCACCCCTGTGCCAGGGGATGCTCGGGGCAGTCTCTGTCCCTCTCAGCCCAGGGGATGCTCAGGGGTCTCTGTCCCCTCACCCTGGGGGATGCTCGGGGGGTCTCCATCCTTCTGGCCTCAGGCAATGCCTGTGCAGGGCTGGGGACCAGGGGCTCTGTGTCCCTCTCACCGCTGAGGGTGCTTGGGGCTGGTGGGGCTCTCACACCTGGGGAGGCCTAGGGGGTCTCTGTCCCTCTCAGCCCTGCTGTGACCCCACCCAAACATCATCAGGGTCAGAGGGACTGAGACACCCCCAAACCCCCAAAACGGCAGAACCTGGGATTTGGTTTGGGGCTGAGGATTTAGGAAGGGGCTGGAATTGGGGCTTGGCTTGGAGTTGAGGCTGAGATTTGGATTAGAGCTGGGATTGGGGTTAAGGCGAGACATGGGATTGTCTTTAGGGCTGGGGTTCTGATTGGGTCTGGGGCTAAACAAGTTTGGCCCTGGGATGAGAATAAATACAGAACTGTGAGTGTGTCTAAACATAGAGTGAGATTGAGACCAGGATCAGGGTCAGGTTTGGGACTAAGCTCACCCAGAGTGGGACAGGGGGGATGTCACTGCGGGATGTCCCTGGCATTGTCCCAGCCCTCCTCAGGCACCTCCACACATGGGGCGCAGCTGGGTGCTCCAAGATCCAGGTGCTCCCACTCTCCCACCTCAATACAAGGTGAGCATTCCCTGAGGGCAGCCCTGACTTTGACCCTTGGGGCTCTGATATCAGCTGTCACATCCCTGTGGGAGCAGCTACAGACAGGAGGAGAGATTTCCCCCCCAACTAATTCAAGTGGAAAGATGAAGCCCAGCTGCCCTTTTCTTCTGGTTCCTCCTCCTCTCCTTTTGGCAAGGATTTCAAACTCACCAGAAGCAGGAAAATCCCCATTCCCTGTGTCCTGGAAGGCTTGGGAATGCCCCTCTGGGATCCACGGCACACACTCCCAGGGGCTGGAATTCCAGTTCCCTGCCAGCAAAAGATGTTCCTGCCCTGGAAGGAAAAGCTCTCAAGAAGGAGCCAAAAGCCAAGTGGAGCAAGATCCTACAGTGATGTTTCACTGCCAGCCTTCATATCTTCACCCATGGTTGTTGTAGGTCCTGGATTGGGAATTAAATCAGGGCAGGGTCTTTGGTCGGAGCTGCCCTGGGTCAAGGGAGATGCTGAGAGAGAAACAGAGCAGGCAAAGAAAGGTAGGAGAGAAAGGAAAGCACAAACACAATCAGCTGAGAAGGTGGCACTCTGAAAACAAACCAGAACTGACTGAAAAGGAATATGTCAGAACGAAATAATTTTGCACAATTCATTTCCTATCAAAACACAATTTCTTCCCATTCTCACAAACCTCTTGCCATTGTCATTCAGCAGAGCTATCAGAAAATTCTTCACTCTGAGTGGATGTCCCAGGCTGCAGCTACAAGGAAACAGGGAATGGGGATTTTCCTGCTCCTGGGGGGTTTGACATCCTCAGCTGAGGAGAGGAGGAGGCACAAGAAGAAAAGGGCAGCTGGGCTTTTTCCATCCACAAGTTCAGCCCTTCTGGGGGTTTGGGGGTGTCCCTGTCCCTCTGACCCTGACGATGTTTGGGTGGGGTCACAGCAGGGCTGAGAGGGACAGAGACCCCCTAGGCCTCCCCAGGTGTGAGAAGGTGGGAGAGCCCCCCCAGCCCCGAGCACCCTCAGCTGTGAGAGGGACACAGAGCCTCTGGTCCCCAGCCCTGCACAGGCATTGCCTGAGGCCAGAGGGATGGAGGCCCCCCGAGCATCCCCTGGACTGAGAGGGACAGAGACCCCTGAGCATCCCCTGGCACAGAGGTGAGAGGGAGGGAGACCCCCCAGGCATTTCCTGGGGTGAGAATGATGCAGACCCCCTGGGGTATGGCCTGGGGTGACAGGGACTGGGACAAACCCCCTAGGGAATGGTCTGGGACAGGGTAAAACCTCCCGAAGCCCACCCCAGGGTGAGAGGCACAGAGGCTCCTCGATCAACCCTGGGCACCGGACAAAGTAATGTTGTTTCTTGTCAGAAATCAAAATTAATCCTAGATAAAATGCCTTGAATTTGCTTTTCCCACAAGTCACTGGTGATGGAAATTCAAACAAATCCCAAAATTTTATAAACTTACAATAGAAGCTATTTTGTGGCAAATCCAAATTCCATTGGTCCTGCACAGTTCCAGCTCAGCTGCTGGCACATTCTGATGAAAGAAAAGTTGAAATTAGGCCCAATACGGATTATGAAAAGGAAGGGGAAGCTCTGTGTAGCTGTCACAAATGTGACAGGGACAAAGAGAACAATTATTCTAACATTTGGCAAAGCCTCCAGCCTTTGAAAGAGAGTGACAAGGACAGAGGCCTCACCTGGAGCAGGGCCAACTGTGACATTGTCCCCTGTGTGTGTGGCCTTCTGGGGGTGGGGGGTTTTACACCCGAGCCAGTTTGGGTAAGGGGGGTGGTGTTCACCCCCTGAGCAGGATTACCCCACTGTTTCAGGTTGCCATGCAAGATGTAACCAAATGCATGTTTTCAATCCCCATGTTCATCAACTGCTATAAACAGGTGGGGGCAGTGTTCTTTATCTCTTCCAGGACTCAGCACTGATAACGCCCTCCAGGGGAGATATCTTCTGTGAGTGGGCCATTGAGTGTCACTGCAGGACTGATAAAATTCCATCATCCCATTGTGGGATGCTCCGCCCAGGGGGAGGATCCAAGAATTTCTACCTGGATATAAGCTGAGGCTGGCAACACCAGCAGCACCTTGCCTACTGGGTTCCCAGAGGACAAGAGCTCCATAACCACCAGTGGACCTTCAGAGGAAGACCAGACCCTTCTACAGCATCACTTCTTGGACAGAATCACGTTCATGACTCCAACAGGACTGCAGCCACCATTAAATGGGACTGCAGCCACCACCCTGACCAACATGGTGTCAGGTTATATCCTGACTCTGTCAGTTTAAGGCAGTGTTTCTGTATCATTGCCTTGATCCTAATTTTGTTTTTGAACTGGAATTCTGACTTAGACTCTCCCCCTGGTTTGCCTTCAATCTGATACAAAATTTAGTGTGCTCATTTCTTGTTTTCCTCCCAAAACAGAATTTCCCATTCCTAAAATTTAGCCAGATGGAGGGAGAGACTGCAAGGAAGAGGAAGATGCCCCAGGACACCCAGGCAGGTGAGGAGGAAGTCAGTGCCCCTTTCCCCCTCTCTCCTGCTCCATCTCCCAGCCCAGCACGGCCCGTGGCTGCAGGACAACCCTGCTGCCAATGCCGTCCTGCCAGGGATGCACTGGGGGGATCTCCTTCCCCTTCCCTCTGGTATGGAGGCAAATCCCATCCTCTCCTTGTCCTTCCTCCCCCAGAGAAGGAGCTGAGGATGGAGACCAGGGAGGACAAATCCCTATGGCAGAACCTGGAGGAGGAGGCGTTTTGAGCAGCTCCATGACCCAGGAATTCAATGAGGAGGATAATCCCCGGAGATTCCACAGGAAGAGGGGCTCAAAACCCAGCCCAGGGTGCGCTGAGGAGGAAAGACCCACCCTGAGCCAGGAAGGTGGACAGAGCTCCAGCCAGAGCACAGAGCTGGTGGTTCGTGAGCAGCTTCATGATCAGGAGAATCCCCACAAGTGCTCAGAGTGTGGGAAGAGCTTCCGGCAGAGCAGCACCCTGATCAGCCACCAGATGATCCACACCAGGGAATGGGCCTATGAGTGTGGGGAATGTGGGAAGGGCTTCAGTTACAGGTCCACCCTTGTGACCCACCAACGCATCCACACCGGGGAGAGGCCCTACGAGTGTCCCGAGTGCCAGAAGAGCTTTCGGACCAGCTCCGATCTCCTCAGGCACCAGCTCATTCACACTGGGGAGAGGCCTTTCTGCTGCCCTGAGTGTGGGAAGGGCTTCAAGCGCAAGTCCCACCTCATCATCCACCAGCGCATCCACACTGGGGAGAGGCCCTACGAGTGCCCCACGTGTGGGAAGAGGTTTCAGACCAGCTCAAATCTCCGTCTCCATGAGCGGATTCACACAGAGGGGAGGCCCTTCTGCTGCCCTGACTGTGGGAAGGGATTCAAGCATAAGTTCACCCTCATCAGGCACCAGCGCATCCACACAGGGAAGAGGCCCTTCGAGTGTCCCCAGTGTGGGAAGAGTTTCACCCAGAGCTCTGACTTGACCAGTCACCAATGGAAGCACCAGTAAGGGACGTTCTTTCAGTGCCCCAACAGCAGAAGAGCTTCATGACCAGCTCCAGCTTCATTCCTCATTGGAGGACCCATATTGGAAAGAGCCCTGGTGATCCATGTTCCCTGTGATCCATGCTAGGAAGACACCTGTCCCTTTTCCTGCCCCTGCCAATGACATGATGTGGGATGGAAGAACATGAGGGTCTGGCTATGGCACTGTCATTACATTCACTCCTACCTCAGGTCATTGCCAGGGGCAGAAAAGAGACGCTTTCTCACCCCAGGGAGAAGGGTGTCCTTTGCAGACAGGAGGAAATACATTGCCGTGAAGAGCCCATTGTTGATGTTTTAGTTTTCTCTGCAAATAGTTTTACTTATCCCTTCTGTTATCAATCTTGTTGCTGTTCCTGTTTGCTCCTTATCTTGTTGTGTTTCCAGTAAATTGTTCTTATCCCAGCCCGGAATCTTTGCCTTTTGTGCTTTCCGTGGGAGGCGGGAGGGCAGCGAGGGCAGCGTGGTTTTAGTGGGGGCAGGAAATTGCGGAATCCCATTCCTGAAACCCGGCCCATGGACACCGAGCATCCCAGCTGGTCCCAGCCCTGGTGGCCATGGCAACAGCCTTGGGAGCGGGTCCCTGGCTGGGGCTGTGGGAACCTCTTCCCTCTGGTGCCCAGGGAAAGGAGTGGAGGGAACGGCTGCAGCTGAGTCGGGGCAGGCTCAGGTTGGATGTCAGGAAAAGGTTTTTGCCCAGAGGCTGCTGGGGCCCTGCCCAGGCTCCCCAGGGAAGGGTCCCAGCTCCAGGGCTCTCTGAGCTCCAGCAGTGTTTGGGCAGCGCTGCCAGGCCCAGGCTGGCATTGTTGGGGTGTCCTGTGCAGGGCCAGCAGTTGGACTGGAGGATCCTGATGGGTCCCTCCCAGCTCAGCCAATTCTGTGGTTCTGGGATCCCATGAGCCTGGGGATGGGCCTGCCAATGGTTGCCATGGCTCCGGGCTTTGGCTGCAGGCCTGAGCTGGTGTCCATGGCAACCACCCCTGGCATGGGGTCTCCATGGAGAAGAACAACTCTGCAGACATCAAGGTCAGTGCAGAAGGAGGGGCAGGAGGTGCTCCAGGCACTGGAGACCCAGGCACCCTGTAGGAGAGCCATGGAGAGAGGGGCCCTGCTCTTTGGCTGGAGCAGCCTGTCCCTGGAGGAATGCACCCCCTGGAAGAGTGACCCATGCTGCAGCAGTTTGGGAAGGACTGTTGTCCCTGGCATGGACTCACACTGCAGCAGTTTGCAGAGGGCTGTTGCCCCTGAAATGGACTCACATGGGAGAAGCTCCTGCAGAACTGTCTCCCTTGGGAGGGACCCACAGTGCAGCAGGGGAACCACTCCTCTCCCTGAGCAGGGGCAGAAGCCATGGGTGATGAACTGACCATAACCCCCATTCCCTGTCTCCCTGCACTGCTGGGGTAGGAGGCAGAGCTGGAAGGAGGGAGGAAAGGGGCTTATTTTATTTCCCCTTTTGCTGCTCTGACCTTGTTAGTAATAAATGAATTTCATATCTTTAAGCTAAGTCTGTTTTCCCAGGACAGTATTTGATGAGTGATCTTGCCCAGTCCTTATCTGAACCCATGAACCCTTTATTAAATTTTCTTTGTCCAGCTGCAGAGGGGAGTGAGTGAGCAGCCCACATGGATGCCTGGCATTTGGCCTGGGTCAGTCCATGACACCTTGGTACCACAGGGTCTCAATGGACCCTTGGCTCTATGGGGTCTCTTTGGTTCCACCAGGCCCTGCAGCGCCACTTAATTCAACAAGGTCCCAAAGTTTCCCAGTGGTCTCCAGGATTCCATGAGGCCCTGCAATGTCAAAATGGACCTTTGGATCCATGGGGGCCCACAGTGTCACAATGGGCTCTTTTGGTTCTACAGCTTCACAATGGCCCCTCGGTTCCATGTGTCCTGCGCTGTTCCATGAATCCTTAGTTCCATGGTGTCCTCTAGGGTCACAATGGTCTCCTTGGTTTCATGGTGCCACAGTTGCCATAATTTCCATGGTATCACAACTGCCCTTGGGTCCCAAGAGGCCCCAGAGTGTGAAAATGGCCCCTTGCTTCCATGACGCCCTGTAGTGTCACAATGGTGTCCATGATTCCATCAGGCCCTGCAGTGTCAACATGGACAGGTGGTTCAATGACACTCCACACTGTCACCATGGCCCCTTGGTTCCTCAGAGCCCCACTGTGTCACTGTGGTCCCTTTGCTTCCAAGGCTCAGAAGTGCCACAATGACCCTTTGGTTCCATCAGGCCTTGAAGTTTCAAAATGGTGTCCAGGTTTTCATGAGTACCCCCTGTGTCACAAGAGACTCTTGGTTCCCTGAAGTTCTTCAGTGTCACAATTGACTCCTTGTTTCCATGAAGCCCTGCTGTGTCACAATGCCCATGGTTCCATGAGTTTCCATGGTGTCACCACGGTTTCCTTGGATCCCCAGTATCACCACGGTCTCCTTGGCACCATCCAGGCCTTGTAACAAGAGACAGGGAGCCATCCTGTGCCTTAGATGAAAGGCTGCAGAACTCATGGTTGTGAGGCTGTGTCACTGATGAGAAACAAAAACCACCTGAATCTGAACACGAAATATCATCTCAAGTACCTTCAATCCCAGCCTCGATAGAGGTAGAAAATACAAACAGGGATTCCCCAGTAAATCAAAAACAGGGACCATATTTGGAATGCAGCCAAATGCATTCAAGTGCATTCAAATGCACTCGATATGATGGGGAGGTGATAATCCCCTATTCCAAGAGTGAATTTAGGAAGGGCTGACTATTGAAGAAACTACAGAGAACCACAATATAAGAAACGCAGGTGGCAAAGGTAATTCTGGGATAGGGAGACCAGAATGCAAGAGCAGATGAAGCAGTGCAGTCGCCACCAAGAAGGTCACGTTCACATGCTGTGGGCAGCAACCCATCAGGCCGTGCCATGATCCCTTGCTACAAGAGGGGTCACAATGGTTCGTTTCACTGATCTCAGGGTGCAAAGACACACAGCAGGGGACTTTCAGTATTAACCAAAACAAATGCACCTTTTAGTGAGTGCCCACAGCAGATGCAACACAAGGATTAGAAAAGAGATGAAGGATAGAGAGACAGAGAAAAGGAAGGGGGGAATAGCTGCCAACAGAGAGATGAAATCCTCGTGGTCGTGCCAATAGATCCATCTGGTCACATCAGGGAGAGTCTCAAAGTCTTTGGTTAACTCAGGGCTCTTTTATAATCCACCACCAGGAGGGGAGCAGGACGGCACATGGAGGGAACAGTGGAGAATAAATCCATTGGGACCAGGTACAGACAGTCCAGTTCTGAACAGCACAAACTGGTGCCAGCAGTGAGCAGGACCCGTTGTTTCTGGACTGAATCCTATGGAAAACATCCCGCTTCCCATGGTAGACATCCCGCTCCAGTCAGGCCAGCACTCCTGGGTTAGAATTTGGAGGGTCTCAGTCTCAGTCCTTGGGGAGCACTTCAATCTCCGTCCTTGACGGCAGCTGTGAGGCAGATGAGGGATCTTTGAACCATCTCTTACAGACTGACATCCCAACACATAAAAATAATTATGCCTTTCCCCTTAAAAAGCAAATTTACTGAATTCATAAAATTTAAATTATTTTTCCTATTTATAATAGTATTATTCTATATTTGTATTACCAAATTGTAATATTTATACTTTAAAGTCCATACCTTTTTAGCAAGCAAAAAAATTATTGGTCATTGGTTCTAAGTAACATAATTCCCTTCATTAATTCATTGAGCAGTGTGGCTATTGATTTCTCCTTCTTTATGCTAATTAGTACAATTTAAAACCCTTTTGTGATTTTTTTTAAATCATTTTCACAGACACGGTAAAAAGGGCCATTTGGGGTCTGTGCAGAACTTTCTGGGGCACATTTGGGGCAGTTTTGGGTCTGGAGAGGGAATTCAGAGAGAACTTGAGGGTCTGGAGGACACCTGGGGGAGCCGGGTGGGCACTTGGAGGGGCACTCAGGATTCCGAGGGACAGTTCGGGGTCCGGGGCAGCACTTGGGGGTCCAGGGGGGCCCTTGGAGGTCAGTGAGGGGAATTTGGGGCCCTTCAGGGTCCGGGTGGGCCCTTGGGGGACTCTGACGGGGCTCTCTGGGGCGTGGGGGGTGATGGGAGTTGAAGGCGCGGGTGTATTGCAGTTTATCATGGCCGCCGAGCATCACGGGAGTTCAAGGCGCAGCTGCAATGGCTCTCAGTGGAGGCGCTGTGCATGACGGGAGATGAAGTCCCGGCTCCAACAGCACTGGACGTGCACCGCGGAGCATGATGGGAGCCGTAGTCCCGAAAGTGGCTCAAACGCGGCATTTGCAGGTGCAGGAAGGCTCTTCGGGGAAACTTCTGCGTCCGAGCCACAACTTGAGGTCCTCGAGGGAACGCAAACGGTTCGGGAGCACTTGCGGAGATCTTGGGGAGCTGTAACCGGGCTCTTTAGGGCGCAGCGCACGGCAGGAGTTTTAGGCGCCGGACGGTGTTCTGAGGGGCTCTGGGAGAGGAGAGGAGATGAATTCCCAGAAGTGGCTGTACCGGGCATCTGTGGGGTTGGGAAAACTCATGGGGCCCGGGGACGCTTTTGGGGTGTCCCGAATGGGCACTGAGGGATCCTGGAGGGTCTGGGGGATACTTAAGGGACAAAGGGGGGGTGGTTCCAGGGGTTCTGTGGAGTGCAGGGCATGACGGGAGTTGCAGTCCCGACTCCAATGGGGCTCAATCGGGCCGCGGGGCATGACGGGAGTTGTGGCTACCATAGGCGCCGTCCCCGAGTCTGCGTTCTGTGGTGCTGATTGGATTCGGGCGATGATGGGCGGGAGTCTCAGGAAATGGGATGCTGGATTCGGGCGATGATGGGCGGGAGTCTCAGCAAATGGGATGCGGTGGAGGCGGGAACAGCCCATTCAACCTCTCCAGTCCCTCCCAGTACAGCCCAGTCCCTCCCAATACACCTGAGTTGATTACCAGTCCCTCCCAGTTCCCCCCAGTGTCATCGACACGATGCCCCAGTGTCCCCAGTCCTCCCTGCAATGGCCCCAGTGTCTCCAGTTTGACCCAGTATCCCCCAGTATTACTCCCAGCATGTCCTGGTATGTCCCAGTCTGGCTCAGTGCACCCCCAGAGTCCATTCCCAGTCCACAGAGATTCTCCTTCAGCACTCCCCGTGTTCGCAGGTTGTCCCAATATCCCCCAGTGTCACTCCCAGTATGTCCCAGTCTCTCCCACAACATTCCCAGTGTTCCCCAGTATGTCCCAGTCCTCCCCAGTGTCACTCCCAGTATGTCCCAGTGTCTCCCACAGCATTCCCAGTGTCCCCAGTTTGTCCCAATATCCCCCAGTGTCCCCAGTATGTCCCAGTCCTCCCCAGTGTTTCCAAGGACAGTTTCATTTCTCTCGGTGGCTGTGACAGCCAAACCCAGCAGTGGGGTCAGTGCAGTGCCCATGGCCACAGCCCCTTGCAGGGGCCCAGTGCAGCTTGGGCTGATGATCCACCCTCACAGTTGGCCCAGGGCAGCTCTGCAGTGGCTTTGGTGGCACCTGGGGCTGGCACACACCTGAGCAGTGTGTCAGTTTGCACTGGGGAAACTCAGCAGTTTGAGATTGCTGCAAAAAGTACAAAAAGGGAAAACCCCTCTGAGGCTGGGTGCAGCCAGCTCTGCAAGCACAGCAGGGCCCAGGGCAGTGAGGACAGACAGGATGGGGCTGGGCAATGTGAAGGCAAGGTTGTCCACACTGGGTCAGAGCTCCAGGCACAGCTTCTGTGAGCAGGCCAGAGCTGCTGAGGAGAGACCCTGGGTCAATATCAATCACAGGATGCTGCAAGCACCTCTGCTCTAAAGAGAAATTTAATAAAAGACACCCTTTAAAATGAGAATGTATATTTTATTACTGCTCTTTGAAATCTTTCTCCATAACTGGACTAGGAAAACTTTAATGACCCTCTCGGGGCTTTGCTGTTGTTTACATCAGACTCAGTCCTTGTGAGTGTCTTCAAAACACTTCTCAAGAACTCAAAGTTAAATTTAAACTCCAAATTTTCTTGAAGGTTTAATGGGTCCCACAGAGGGACACGACTGAGAAATTGTCCCCAGGTTCCAGGTAGAGCAGAACGTTGGAGGCAGTGATGCCAGCTGGGGACAAGCAAGGCAAAGGTGTCTAGGTGCTGAGCAAACCTGGATGTGTTTGAGGAATGCAAAGTGTGGAGAGCCTGGTTCAAACATGGCTTAAAGAAAAAGGCCATGAAGGTATACAGCTGATGGAAAAGTAAAAGGCAGCTGTAAAGCAGCAGTTCCCAGGCTTGATTCTGTAAATAATTAGGTTCTCAAGCAGATTTTTTATAAACAACAAGATTCTCAGACAGTCTTCTCATAACAGGTAAACATTCTGTCCGTGGCTGCTCTGGGAACTGATAGCTGCTCTGGGAACTGATATGAAGGTTTTGAGAACTTTTCATATCACGGTGAGAATACTGGTCTTGGTTTCAATAAAAAACCCACAGGTATTGTAAACAAAAGGAGGGGTTAGAGTTTTCTCTGTAGCCTATCGTGAGCTCGAATTTTGCAATATGCATGAAGTTAATTAACACTTTTATAAAAGGTGACTGATTTGATCAATAAATTGGAGTCGATGCTGATCAACAAAGATGGGTCGTCTCCCTTTGCTTTCAACAGCAAAGGGCCCAGACCTGAGCCCCAGCCCCTGGCCAGGCAGATCCTGTCCCTCCCTCCTTGCTCAGGGCTCTTCCCGGGATGGGCACTGGCCCATGTGGGCATGTGCAATGCCAAGGGCAGGAGCATGGGGTGGCCCCTGCCAGGCTGCTGAGCAGGGACAAGGAGGCAATGAGGCCTCAGCCCTGCAAGGGTCACTTGTCTCCTGCTCCTGCCTCAGGCCCAGGGCCAGCAGCCATGGCCAAAGTGCTGCCCAAGTTGGCTCTGGCAGGGCTGTCTTGCAGCTGCTGCCCATCCCTGTGCCCTGTGCAGCCCAGGCTGTCCCATGGTGTCCCTGCCCTGCGCCTCTGTCCCTGCAGGCTGTCGGCATCCCCCAGCTGCCCCACCTGGCTGGGCCCTTCCTTTGCTGACAGCTCTGCCTCCAGCCTGCCCCTGCCTGCCCACACAAAGCCTGCGGCTGATACCAAATGGGTTCATTCTATGTTTACCCTGCCTGTGAACTTTCAGCACAGGAACAAGGCATGCAGGGGCTGCTTTCCCAGCAAGGATGGTTGGAAGAGAAGAAGAAGACATCTGGCTCAAGGGTGCAGGGATTGAGAAAACAAGGACTGAACTGGGAACTTGGGGTGGATTTTATGGAAAGGGGTAAATTGTAATTCACATTTAGGGACTGTATATAAGCAACACACTGGTAGAATTCCATGTCCACATAAGGTTAGGAGTTATCCCATGTTGAACCTTAAGCCTGAATAAATGATTCTCTCTGAAATAGCAAATTAGTGTTTGGTAGCCTTATTCTGATATTTCAGAGATTTGGTGACAGTAGGGCCTCAGAGAACCAAGGAGTCAGATGTGACACTGAGCAAACTCATGGAACAAAGGGTCCATGGTGACACAGCAGAACCCCATGGAACCAAAATCCATTTTGGCACATTGGGGCACTTTGAACCAGTGGTCCATTGTGATACTGTGGATCCAAGGAGACCATTGTGACCCTGAGAAACCTCTTGGAACCAAGGGACCATTGTGACACAGCAAGGCCTGGTGGAACCATGGGTCCATTGTGACACTGCAGAACCTCACGGAACCAAGGTGACCGTGTTCAATGGCGAAACCTCATGGAACAAAGGGTCCATGGTGACACTGCAGAACCAAGGAGACTGCTGCTGGCAGTGTGAGAGCTTATGGAACCACAAGTCCATTGTGACACAGGACGGCCTGATGGATCCATGGGTCCCTTGTTAAACTGTGTGGCCTCATGGAACCATAAGCCATTGTGACACAGCAGGGCCACATGGAGCCATGGGGCCACTGTGACACTGCGGATCCAAGGAGACCATTGGGACTGAGGAACCTCATGGAACCAAGAGTCCATTGTTCCACTGTGGGGCCCTGTGGAACCAAGGGGAGCACAGTGACATTGTGGGGCCTCAGGGAACAATGGAGCCGGCGGTGGGCGGAGCTTCAGCGAGGGGCATAACTTTGGCTGCTGGGGGCGGAGCTTCAGCTGCTGGGGGCGGAGCCTGGCCCAGGTGGGCTGCGGGACGGCCACCAGGGTGCTCTGATGGCAATCCATAAAAGGTAAAAGGGGCGGGGCCTGAAGGGGGCAGGGTGGAAGGGGCGGGGCCTTGTGATGTTTCCTTAAATGGGCAATGGGGGAATTTCCTTATATGGGCAATGGGGGAATTTGGGGGAATTTTAGATTTTTTGGTCCCTGACTGAATTTTGGGGCCCTTCAGGGGATTTTGGGTGATTTTTCAGGGGATTTTGGAGGATTCTCTGGGACTTGGGTGGAATTTGAAGGGTTTTCAAGAGATTTTTTTGTGTCTCTCGGGGGTTGTGAGGAGATTTTGGGACATTTGAGGAGAATTTGGGGTCCCTGAAGCATTTTTTTTAGGATTTTGGGTTCCTGAGGGGATTTTGAGACAATTTGAAGGATTTTGAAGGGATTTTTGGGGCCCTGATGGTATTTTGATGAAATTTTGTGGGATTTTGAGAAGATTTTGGGTGGGTTTTGAGGTAATCTGGAGGATTTTGATGGATTTTGGGGCCCTGAGGGGATTTTGAGTTAATTTTAAGATCTTGAGGACATTTTGGGGTCCCTGAGAGGGTTTTGAGGTGATTTTGAGGGATTCTGAGAAGATTTTGTTGTCTCTGAGTGATTTTTGGTGTTCCTGGGTTGGTTTTAGGGGCCCTGAAGGGAATTTCAGGGTTTTGCCTGATTTGAAGGGAATTTAGAGGGATTATGGGGAGATTTCAGGATCCCTGAGTGGATTTTGAGGTGATTTTGGGATTTCTGAGGGGATTTTGGGGGAGTTCGAAGGGGTTTGGGGGAAGTCTGAGGTGATTTTGGGGTCTGTGGGGGAATTTTTGAGGGATTTTGATGGGATTCTGGGATCCCTGAGAGAATCTGGGGCTTTTTAAGGGAGATTCGGGGTCCCTGAGGGGATTTTTTTGAGAAGATTTTGGTAGAATTTCAGGAGATTTTTGGTTCCTGAGGGGATTTTTGGGGGATTTGGGGGAATTTGTGGGGATTTTGGGAGAATTTATTGAGGTTTTGAGGAGATTTTGGAATTCCTGAGGGATTTGGGGGACTTTAAGGGAAATATTGGAGTCTCTGAGTGGATTTCAGGGAGATTTTGGGGAATTTGAGGAGACTTTGGGTTCCTGAGGGGATTTTTTTGGAATTTAGGGGATTTTGGGGTCCCTGAGTAGATTTTGGGGGATTTTAAAGGGAATTTTAGGGGATTTTAAGGGAATTTTGGGGGAATCTGAAGAGTTTTTTGAGTCCCTGGGGAGAATTTTGAGAGATTTTAAGAAAATTTTGAGGGATTTTGAGGCAACTTTGGAGCTCCTGAGGAGATTTTGGGGGATTTTGAGGAGAATTTAGTCCCTAATGGGAATTTTGAGATTTTGGGGCATTTGAAGGGAATTTTGAGTAGACTTTGGGGACCATGAGTGAATGTGGGGCATTTTAAGGAAATTTTGGGATCTCTGAGGGGAATTTGAGGAGATTTTGGGGAAATTTGAGGAGATTTTGGATTCCTGAGGGCATTTTTGGGGAATTCCGGGGAATCTGAGGAGATTTTGGGGGAACCTGAGATTTTTGGAGATTTTGAGGGGATTTGGGGGGTCCCTGAGGTGATTTTGAGGGGATTTTGTGTTCCTAATGGGATTTGGGGAAATTTTGAGGGGTTTTGAGGAGGTTTTGGGGTCCATGAGGGATTTTTGAAGAATTTTGGGTTCCTGAGGGGATTTGGGGGGATTTTGAGGCAAGTTTGGGTTCCTGAGGGGATTTTTTGAGATTTTGAGGTGTTTTGGGGGATTTTGAAGGATTTGGGGGGATTTTAAGAAGATTTTGGGGGTCTTGAGGGATTTGGGGGCATTTTAAGGGAATTTGGGGTCCCTGAGGGATTTTAGCAGTTTTTAAGGGACTTTTGGGGTCCCTAATGTAATTTAGAGGAGATTTTGGGGTATTTTGTGGTGATTTTGATGGATTTTTGAGGTCCCTGAGGGATTTTGGGGGATTTCTGAGGGGATTTTGGGATCTTGGGGAGATTTTGGGTTCCCTGAGGGATTTTTGGGGCATTTTAAGGGAGTTTTCAGGTCTCTGAGGAGGTGTTTTAGGGATTTTAAAGGGGTTTTGAGAATATTTTCGGGTCCTTGAGGGGATTTGGAGGGAGTTTGAGGTGATTTTTAAGGTTAAGAGGAGATTTTGGTGTCCCTAAGGGATTTTGGCAGATTTCAAAGAATTTTTGGGATTTCTGATGGAATTCAGAGGAGATTTTGGGGCATTTTGTGGTGATTTTGAGGGATCTTTGAGGTCCCTGAGGGATTTTGAGGTTTCTGAAGGAATTTTGGAAGATTTTGAGGGGATTTAGGGGTTTCTGAAGGGAATTTGATGGGTTTTGGGGAGATTTTGAGATTCCTGAGGGATTTGGGGCTTTCTGAGGGGGTTTTGGGGAAATTAGGGAGATTTTGGGTTCCTGAGGGGATTTTTGGTAGATTTTGGGGAATTTGATGGGATTTTGAGTGAATTTGGGGGATTTTGAGGAGATTTGGGGGGATTTTGAGGAGATTTTGGCGTCCCTGTGTTGCCTTCTGATGCAAGGCAAGGCGACCTGGTTCTGAGGAAACGGCACGGCGACCCAAACTCTCCAGGGTCACTCGGGCCAAGAACACACACAGACACCAGTATGGTGGACGGTTCAAGACCTTTATTGTCCTGTCTCGTCGGGTTTTATACTGGGAAAGATTTTTCTCTACGTCAGGGGGTCTTACCTTACTGTAATTGGTTAGTAAGGAGTCGAAAGTTACTAATGTTAGGGGGGACTACATTCTTGGGTGATCCCTTATCACTAGGCGTTAGGGGGAGAGGAATTCTACTGCTTTCCGTGACATTGCGAGATTTTCCGAGTGCCTAACCCTATCTATTACACCATGAGGGATTTTGAGACCTCTGAGTTAATTTTGGGGTCCCTAGGGGAATTTTGAGATTTTGGGGGATTTTAAGGGAATTCTGAGGAGGTTTTGTGGTGCCTGAGGGGACTTTTGGGCAGAATTTGAGGAGATTTTGGGAGATTTTGAGAGAATTTTTGAGTTTCTGAGGGGATATTTGGGCATTTTAAGGTAACTTTGGGGTCGCTGAGGGGTTTTTGAGGAGATTTTGGGGGAATTTGAGGAGATTTTGGGTTCCTGAGAGGATTTTCAGGAGACTTGGGCAATTTTGAGGGGATTTTGGGGCAAATTTGATCAATTTGGGGGGATTTTGAGGGGATTTTAATGGAACTCGAGGAAATTTTAGGGGTCTCTGGTGGGAATTTTCAGATTTTAGGGCATTTTAAGGGAATTTTGAAGAGATTTAGGGGTCCATGAGGGAATTTGGGGCATTTTAAGGGAATTTTTGGTTCTTGGGGGGAATTTGAGGAGATTTTTGGTCTCTGAAGGGATTTTTGGGCAGATCTTGTGGTCTGTGAAGGGATTTTGGGGCAATTTGATGAGATTATTGGGGATTTTCAGGGTATTTTGGGAGAATTTGAGGAAATTTGGGGTCTCTGAGGGGAATTTAAAGGGAATTTCGATATTTTGGGGAATTTGAGGGGATTTGGGGGAATTTTGAGGGATTTTGGGGAGGTTTTGAGGGCATTTTGGGGTTCCTTCGGGGATTTAGAGAAAATTTTGAGAAAATTTGGATTCCTGAGGGGATTTGGGGGGGGATTTGGAGGGGATTTGGGCAACTTTGATCAGATTTTGAGGGAATCTGAGGAGATTTTATTGGAACTCGAGGAAATTTTGGGGTCTCTGGTGGGAATTTTCAGGTTTTGGGGCATTTTAAGGGAATTTTGAGGAGATTTTGGGGTCCCTGAGTGATTTTGAGGGTATTTGGTGATCCCTGAGGGGATTTTGAGGAGATTCTGGGATCCCTGAGGGAATTTGGGGCATTTTAAGGGAATTTTGGGGTTTCTGAGGGGATTTTTCAGGGATTTTGGGAGAATTGAATGAGATTTTGGAGCTCCTGAGGGATTTGGGGGATTATAAGGGAAATACTGGGGAACTTGAGTGGATTTTGGGGGATTTTAAGGGAATTTTGGGGTCCTTAGAGGATGTGGGGAGAATTTGAGGTGATTTTGGGGGATTTTGAGGAGATTTCGAGGTTCCTGGTGAAAATTTTGAGATTTTGGGGAATTTTAAGGAAATTTTGAGAGATTTTGAGGCAATTTTGAAGGTCCTGAGGGGATTTTGGGGGAATTTTAGGTGATTTTGGGTTTCTGAGGGGACTTTTGGGAAAATTTGGGAATTTGAGGGGAGTTTGGGGGATTTTGGGGAATTTGAGGGGATTTTGAGGAGATTTTGTGATGCCTGAGTGAATTTTGAGGTCTCTGAGTTAATTTTGGGGTTTCTGAGGGGAATTCGAGGAGATTTTGGGAGATTTTGAGGGGATTTTGGAGTTCCTGAGGGCATTTGGGAGCATTTTAAGGGAATTTTAGTGTTTCTGAGGGGATTTTTGGGGAACTTGGGGGGATTTTTGGGGGAATTTTTAGGTGATTTTGGGTTCCTGATGGGATTTTTGAGGGAACTTGAGGAGATTTTGGGGTCCCTTATGGATTTTTGGAGAATTTTAAGGGTATTTTGAGGTCCCTAAGGGGTTATTGGGGAATTTTGGGGTTCCTGAGGGGATTTTGGGGTCCCCAGTGGGAATTTTCAGATTTTGGAGGATTATGAGGAAATTTTGGTGAGATTTTTGGGTCTCTGAGGGGATTTTGGGGGATTGTGAGGCAATTTTTGCTTTCTGAGGGGATTTTTGGGGTTCCTGAGTGGATTTTGGGGTTTCTGAGGGGATATTTTTGGAATTTGGGGAGATTTTGGGGTCCCTGAGGGATTTTGGGGGGATTTTGTGTTCCTAAGGGGATTTGGAGGGATTTTGAAGAAATTTTGATGGATTTTTGGTTGATTTTGAGGAGACTTTCGGGTTCTTGATGGGATTTTTGGGGTTCCTGAGTGGATTATGGGTAAATTTGGGGGATTTTGGGGCATTTTTTGAAGATTTTGGGTATTTTAAAAGAGTTTTGGGTCCCCTCAGGCCGGGCCAATCCTGGGCGGAGCTGTCGGCCATCTTGGCCGTGGGGGCAGAGCCGGAAGTGCTGGTGAGTGGGTGGGGCCTGACATAGTGGGCGGGGCCTGGAGACCATTCAGGGACACCAAAATCAGCCCAGGACCCCCCAAAAATCCTCAAATTCCTCCAACCCCTCCCCCTCCGCAGGTATCAATCAAGGCCCTGTGCAAGGCCAGGGAGGCGGAGCTCCAGAGGCCAAGCCCACACAGGTAAGCCACACCCCTTCATCCTTAACCTCTAAATAATCCCTCAATTAATTAATGAACCCCAGAGCTGCCAATAACCCCGGGAAGGCTCAGGAGGCTCCGGATTGGTCAGAACAGGCTGAGGAGGGCGTGGCTGGCTGGGGGAGGGGGCGTGGTTTTGCTCAGGCCACGCCCTCTGCTCTGACACGTGGCGCCCTCTACAGGCTGTACTGATTGGCCACAGCCCAGAGGCGGTGCTTTGGGCGCTGGAGGTACTGGCCATTCAGAGCACAAGGTGGGTGGGGCCTGAAGGAGCGGTTGAGGCTTAAAGGGGAGGGGGTGGCCAAAAGAATGGGAGGGGCCTAAAGGGGTGGGTGTGGCTTAAAGAGATGGGTGGGGCTTAAAGTGTGGGTGTGGCCTAAGAGGGTGGGTGGGGCTTTATATATGTGAGGGGGGGCTTAAAAGGTGGGTGGGGCTTAAAGGGGCGGATGGGGCTCAAAAGGATTATGTGGATTTAATGGTGGGCGGGGCTTAAAGGTGTGGGTGGGACTTAAATGAGTGGGTGGGGCTTCAATGAGTGGGTGGGGCTTAAATTGTGAGTGGAGCTTACATGGATGGAGTGGGCTTAAAAGCGGTGGGTGTGGCATAAGTGGGTGGAGCTTAAAGGGTGGGTGGGGCTTAAAGGGATGGTTGAGTGGGGCCTGAAGGGTGGGTGGGGCTTAAAGAGGTGGGTGGGGCTTAAAGGGAATAGGTGTGGCTTTAAGGAGTGGGTGAGGCTTAAAAGAATGGGTGGAGCTTAGGGTGGTGGGTGGGGCTTAAAGGAATGGGTGGGTCCTAAAGAGGTGAGTGGGGGCTTTAAAAGGTGGGAGGGGCTTAAGGGGATGGGTGTGGCTTAATGAGAATGTGGCTTAATGGGGTGGGTGTGGCTTAAAGATGTGGGTGGGGCTTACAGGGATGGGTGGGGCTTAAACACAGGTGGATGGGGCTTAAACAGTGGGTGGGGCTTAAAGGGATGGGCAAGGCTTAAGGGGGTAGGTGTGGCCTAAAGGGGTGTGTTGGGCTGAAAGGGATTGGGTGGGGCTAAAGTGGGTGGGGCTTAAAGTAGTGGGTGGGGCTTAAAGGGATCAGTGTGGCCTAAAAGGGTGGGTGTGGCCAAAAGAATGGGTGATGCCCAAAGGAGTGGGTGTGGCCAAAAGGAATGGGTGTGGCCTAAGTGGGTGGGTGGGGCCTAATAGGGTGGAAGGGAATTTTGGGGGTTTTTAGGACATTTTGGAGTCCCTGAGGGGATTTCTGGTGCCGTTGGGGACGTGGCCTCACACCTGTCAATCACAAATCTCTCCTGGCTGGCCCCGCCCCCTCAGCTGAGGCCCCACCCATCCTGAAGAGCCTCCAGCAGGTGAGGGGGGAGGGAAACGGGGTTGGGGTAAAAATTGGGGATTTTGGGGCTTCTTGGGGTCAAAATTTCAGATTTTGGGCTTTTTGGGGGTCAAAATTTCAGATTTGGGGGATTTGGGGCTTTTTGGGGAAAAGATTTTGAATTTTGGGGGTTTTGGGGTGGGAGATTTGGGGGTTTTGGGGATTTCTTGGGTCAGAAATTTGCATTTTGGAGAATTTTTGGGGGACTTGAGGGATTTTGGGAATTTTTAGGGTTGGGATTTGGGATTTTTGGGGGGATTTTGGCAATTTTGGGGTCAGGATATTGGGGTTTGGGGTGAGTTCGGGGTTTTTGCGGTCCCTGAATCTATTTTTTGTGTCCCTGAGGTGTTTTTGGGGTGGATTTGGGATCTTTGGGGTATTGGGTGGCTTTGGGGCAGATTTTGGGATTTTTGGGGTTCCTTAGCTGATTTTGGGGTAGTTTGGGGTTTTTGGTGTGGTTTTGTGGTTTTGGGGTTTCCGAGTCAATTTTCAGGATCCCAGGGTCGTTTTTGGGGTGGTTTGGGGGGTTTCTGAGCTCATTTTTGGGGTGGATTTTGGGCTTTTTTGGTCTCCCCGAGTTGATTTTTGGGGTCCCTGAGCCGTTTTTGGGTGGATTTGGGGGTTATGGGGGTTTCTGAGCTCATTTTTGGGGTGGATTTTTGGGATTTTGGGGTCCCCAGGCCATTTGGGGGTCCCTGATGTGCTTTTGGGGTCCCCAGGAGCGCTGGGGAGCCGTGGGGGAGGTGTGGGGGGCGCTGCCCCCCCTCCTGTCCCTCCTGTCCCACCTGAGGGGGCAGCTGGGGACGCACCTGGAGCGGGGGATGGGCAACGGTGGAGTCATCAGGTAACACCAAAATGTCCTGAATTATCCCTTAAATATCCTCAATTATCCTAAAATATTCTAAATTACCCTCAAATATCCCAAAATCCCTGAAATCCGGCCCAAAATACCCCAAAAATCCCAAATGCTCCCAAAAATCCCCTGGGACACACCTGGAGCAGGGGATAGGCAACAATGGAGTCACTGGATGAGACCAAAATCCCCTGAAATATCCCTAAAATATCCTAAAATATCCCAATTCCATCCTAAAATACTTCAAATTATCCCCAAATGTCTGAAATTCAGCCCAAAATGTACCAAAAAAAATCCCAAATCCACCCCAAACTCCCTGAAATTGGTCCTAAAATAGCCAAAATTATCCCAAATTTGTCCTAATGTATCCAAAATTCCCAATTTTTATTGCCTTTTCCCCAAAATTCTCATTTTTCACCTCAAAATCTCCATTTTTCTTCTGCTGTTTCCCGAATTTTATCTCCCAAAATCCCCATTTCTATTCCCATTTTTCCCTCCAAATTCCCATTTTTATTCCCATTTTTCTACCTATTTTCCTCTCAAAATCCCCATTTCCCTCCCCCCCTATTTTTCCCCATTTTTTCCCCATTTTCTCAATTTCCCCATTTCTCACCCCAGATTTCCCTGTACTCCCCCCTCCAAGGCTTTTCCTGCTCTGGGTGGGGCTCTCGGCCTTCTGGGGCTCCCTGGGCCCCAAAATCACCGAAAATTACCCCAAAATCACCCCAAAATCCCCAAAATTTGGCCCCAAAATCAGTCCCAAAATCGGCTCTAAAGTCCCTGAATTCAGCCCCTAAATCCCCAAGTTTGGCCCCAAATTTGACCCCAAAATTGGCTTTCAAATCCCCAAATTTGGCCCCAAAATCTGGTCCAAAATCACCAAAATTTGGCCACAAATCCTCTGGGTTTAGCCCTAAAATCAGCCCCAAAATTTGGGTCTAAAATCCCAAAATTCAGCCCTAAAACCCCAAAATTTGACCCCAAAATCCCCACAATTCAGCCGTAAGATCAGCCCCAACATTCCCAGATTTGGTCTCAAGTTTGGCCCCAAAATTTGGCCCCAAATCAATCCTCCAGATTTGCCCTAAAATCAGCCCCAGAATCGGTATGAAACTCCCAATATTCCACCCCAAAATCCAGCCCCAAACCAGCCCCAAAATTGGCTCTAAAATCCCCACAATCGGCCCCAAAATCCCCAAAATATGGCTCCAAATTTAGCCCCCAAATCCCCAAGTTTGTCTCCAAACCCCCAGAAAAAAAACCCCAAATTTTTTGCCTGAAACCACCAAAATTCCGCTCCAAATTCGCCCCAAAATTCCCAAATTTGACCCCATAATTGTCCATAAAATCCCGAAAATTTGCTCTAAAATGCCCAAATTCAGCCCCCAAATTCTCAAATTCAGCCCCAAATTCAGCCCCAAATTCCCCAAAATCAGCCCCAAAATCCCCAAATTTGGCCTCAAAAATCCCCAACATTTGGCCCCAAACTCAGCTCTAAAATCCCAAAATTCAGCCCCAAATCAGCCCCAAGATTTCCAAAATTGGCCCCAAATTGGGTCCCAAAATCACAAAGTTTAGCCCCAAAACTCCAAAATTTGGCTCTAAATCTCCAAATTCTTCCCCAAAATTCCCAAATTCAGCCCCAAAACCTGTTCTGAAATCCCCAAAATTGGCTCCAACATCACCAAATTTGACCCCAACATCCCAATTTTTATTCCCATTTTCCCCCCATTTCTCCCCCTATTTTTCTCTCAAAATTCCCATTTTCCCCCCTATTTTCCCCAAAATCCCTATTTCCCCCCCCCCCCCCCATTTCTCCCCATTTTCCCAATTTCCCCATTTCTCACCCCAATTTCCTCCCCAGGCAGTTCCTGCTCCGGGAGGGGCTCTTGGCCTACCGGGCCTCCCTGGGCCGGGCGCTGACCCAGCTCCAGCAGGAGCTCCAAAATCCCCAAAATCCACCCCAGGAACCCCAAAAACCCCAAAATTCAGCACCAAAACCTCCAAATCCACAAAATTCAGCCCCAAAATCCCAAAATTTGGACCCAAAATCCTCAGATTTGGCCTCAAAATCAGCTCCAAAATTGGCTCTAAAATCCCAAAATTTGGATCCTAAATCCCCAAATTTAGACACAAAACCCCAAAACTTGGATCCTAAATGCCCAAATTTGGCCCCAAAACCCCAAAATTTGGATCCTAAATTCCCAAATCTGGCCCCAAAATCCCCGGATTTGAGCCCAAACTTGGCCCTGAAGCAGCTCCGGCAGCAGCTGTGGAGGGAGAGGGGCCGAGTGGTGAGTGTGGGAATTTTGGAGGGAATTTTGGGGTTTTGGGGTTTTTTTGGGGTTTTTAGGGGGATAAAATGGGGAGTTTGAGGGTTTGGGATTTGAGGTTTTTGGGGTTTGGAGATTTTTGGGGTGTTTTGGGGTTTTTTTTTTTGTTTTTTGGAGATTTGGGGTTTTTGGGGGATAAAATGGGAACTTTTGGGGGATTTGGGGCAATTTTGGGTGTTTGGGATTTTGGGGGTTGGAGATTTGGAGTGGGGGGATTGGGGGGGATTTGGGATTTTGGGGGATTTGGGGTTTGGGAATTTGGGGGATTTTGGGGATTTGGGGTTTGAGGTTTTGGGGGTTTTTTTTGGCAGTTCTGGGCCTTGGAGTTTTTTGGGGAGTTTTGGGGTTTTGGGAGATTTTGGGGTTTTGGGGGTTTAGAGTTTGGGGGATTTGGGATTTTGGGGAGTTTGAGGTTTTGGGGATTTAGGATTTGGGTTTGGGGATTTGGGGGTTTGGGATTTTGGGGGGTTTTTTGGGGATTTTGGGATTGGAGATTTTGGGATGTTTGGGATTTGGGATTTTTGGGGCATAAAATGGGGAATTTTGGGGTTTGGGGGAAGTATTTGAGGGGATTTGGGGATTTGGGTGGTTTGGGGATTTGGGGGTTTGGGATTTTGGGGATTTGGCACACTTTGGGGTTTTGGGGGTTTTGCAGGAGTTTTGGGGATTTTTGGGGTTTTTCGGATTTATTTTTTGGCGTTTTTAAGGGTTTAAGATTTGGGGGAGTTTTGGGGGTTTGGGGGCTTTTGGGGCTTTTGGGGTTTTGGGGAATTTTAGGGATTTAAGATTTGGGGGTTTTGGAGATTTTGGGGCTTTAAGATTTGGGGGTTTTGGAGATTTTAGAGATTTAAGATTTGGTGATTTTGGGAGGGATCTGGGGGAATTTTGGGGGTCTTGGGGGTTTGGATTTTTGGGGTATTTGGGATTTGGGGTTTTGGGAGATTTGGGGGGAGAATTTTGGGGTATTTGGAGGTTTTTGGGGGGATTTGGGGATTTTGGGGGACTTGGAGGATTTGGGGTTTTGGAGGGAATTGGGGACATTTTGGGGTTTTGGGGACTTCGGGATTTTTGGGGGTAAAATGGGGAATTTTGGGCTGAAATTGGGGTATTTGGGATTTGGGGTTTTTTTGGGATTGGGGGATTTGGGAGTTTGGGGCACTTTGGGGGATTTGGGGAATTTTGAGGTTTTTGAAGTTTTGAAGTTTTTTGGGGTTTTGGGATTTGGGGTTTTTGAGGCGGTAAAATGGGAAATTTCGGAGATTTTGGGGGGTTTTGAGGGACTTTGGGGTTTTTGGAATGTTTGGGGCTTGGGGGGAGTTTGGGGGTGTTTTGGATTTTTGGGATTTGGGGTTTTTGGGGTTTTGGCATTTTGGGGGATTTGGTGGATTTGGGGGATTTTGGGGCTTTGGGAATTGGGGGAAATTTGGGGATTTTGGGGGTTGGGAGGTATTTTGGGTGATTTAGGAGAGATTTTTGGGGTATTTTGGTGGACCGCGTTTTTTGGGTTAATTTTGGTGATTTTGGGTTAGTTTTGGTGGATTCTTGGGTTAATTTTGGGTTAATTTGGGGATTTTTAGGTAAATTTTGGTGATTCGAGGTTAATTTGCGTGATTGTGGGGGGATTTGGGGGGATTTTGGGGTGAACTTTGGTGTATTTGGGGTTAATTTGGGTTAATTTGGGTGATTTTGGGGTTAATTTTGCGTTAATTGGGAGGATTTCAGGGTTAATTTTGCTGTATTTTGGGTGAATTTTGGTGATTTTGGGGTGAATTTGGGGGGATTTCAGGGTTAATTTTGGTGAATTTTGGGCGAATTTTGGGTGATTTTTGGGTTAATTTGGGTGATTTCAGGGAGATTTTTTTTTGTTAATTTGGGTGATTTTGGGAGGATTTTGGGGTGAATTTTTGTGCATTTTCTGTTAATTTGGGGTGAATTTTGTTGATTTTTGTGTTAATTTGGATGGTTTTGGGGGATTTTGGATGAATTCTGGGTGAATTCTGATGATTTTTGGGTAATTTAGGTGATTTTGGATTTATTTTGGTTTCATTTTGGTTTCATTTTGGTGTATTTTAGGTTCATTTTGGGTGAATTTTGGGTTTATTTTTGGGTGAATTCTGTTGATTTTTGGGTAAATTTGGATGGTTTCGGGGGAATTTTGGCTTCATTTTGTTGATTTTTGGGTTATTTTGGGTGAATTTGGGGTGAATTCTGTTGATTTTTGCCGTTTCCCTCCCCAGCTCCGTTTGCAGCAGCGCCTGCGGTTCCTGAGTGCCGCCACCAGGGGGCGCCGAGCGGCGCTGGGAGCGCTGCAGGAGCAGGTGGGGAGCGAACCAGTATGGACCAGTATGGACCAGTATGGACCGGTATAAACTGGTTAAACCCCGCCAGGGACCCCCCCAGTGACCCCTCAGTGCCCCTGCAGGAACAGGTGGGCCCCGCACCAGTATAAACCAGTATGGACCAGTATGGACCAGTATAAACCAGTATAGACCACTAAGCCCCCCAGTCCCCTCCCAGTATATCCCAGTATCCTCCAGCCCATCCCAGTTTATCCCAGTTCCTTCCCTGTCCCTCCCAGTTCATCCCAGTTTGACACTAGCTGTGATCTCAATGCTCCCAGTCCCTCCCAGTATAACCCAGTCCCCTCCCAGTCTGTCCCAGTTCATCCCAGTTTGACTCCAGCTCTGATCCCAGTGCTCCCAGTCCCTCCCAGTTCCTCCCAGTCCATCCCAGTTCATCCCAGTGCTCCCAGTTTGACTCCAGCTGAGATCCCAGTAACTCCCAGTTTGATCCTAGTCCCCTCCCAGTGTTCACAGTAACCCCAGTCCATCCCAGTATCCCCCAGTTCCTCCTCAGTCCATCCCAGTATATCCCAGTATATCCCAGTTCCCTCCCAGTCCCTCCCAGTCCCTCCCAGTATAAACCAGTGTCCCCCAGTTCCATCCCAGTTCATCCCAGTGCTTCCAGTTTGAGTCCAGCTCTGATCCCAGTGCTCCCAGTAACTCTCAGTACGATCCCAGTCCCTCCCAGTATAACCCAGTCCCTCCCAGCACCCTCCCAGTTCCATCCCAGTATATCCCAGTATAACCCAGTCCATCCCAGTATCCTGCACTTCCCTCCCAGTTCCCTCCCAGTCCTTCCCAGTTCCCCCCAGTTCCATCCCAGCCCCCTCCCAGTATAACCCAGTATCCCCCAGTCCCTCCCAGTACAATCCAGTCCCCTCCCAGTTGCTCCCAGTTCATCGCAGTTTGACTCCAGCTCTGATCCCAGTGCTCCCAGTAACTCCCAGTTCCTCCCAGTTTGACTCCAGCTGAGATCCCAGTAACTCCCAGTTTGATCCCAGTGCCCTCCCAGTATAACCCAGTTTGCTCCCAGTCCCTCCCAGTATAAACCAGTATCTCCCAATTCCCTCCAGTCCATCCCAGTATAACCCAGTTCCCCCAGTCCCTCCCAGTTTGATCCCAGTTCCCGACGTCTCTGATTGGCCGCAGGTTGTGGGCGTGGTGCAGGCGGGGCTGGGCTCGGCCCCTCCCCCTCTGGAGGGGCGTGGCTGCAGCGCCGGCAGCTGGCACTGGGAGCACTGGGAGCGGAGCCCCGCCCCCTAGCACAGGCCACGCCCCCTCTGCGGGGGCTGGCACGGGAGATGGGCGTGGCACAGGTAGGGGAGGGGCTAAGGGGTGGGGCAGGGCTTAAAGTTGGATGGGAGGGGCTAAAATGGGGGAGATGTGAGGGGCTTAAATGGAGAGGGGCTTAAAGAGGGATGGGGTAGCTTAAAAAGAGGAGGAGGGGCTTAAAGGTGGAAGAGGGGAGAGAAGGAGGAAGAGGGTGGGGAGGGGCTTAAATGAGGGCGGGGCCTAAAGTGGGAGGAGCCTAAAGGGTGGGGCAAAGGCTGGAGGGGTGGGACTTAAAGAGGGGGAGGCGCCTGAGGGGGAGGAAGGAGATTTAAGAGTGGGGAGGGGCTCAAAGGGGGAGGGGCTTAAATAGATGGCATCTAAAGAGGGGGAGGGTCTTAAAGATGGGGAGGGGCTTGAGTGGGGGAGGGACCTCGAGGAGGGAGGGGTTTAGAGAGCCAAGGGACAGGGGAGGGGAGTGGGGGAGGAGCTAAAAGATGGGGGGGGACTTAAATTTAGGGGGAGGGGCTTGGGAGCAGGATTGGGGGAGGAGCTTGAAATGTGGGGGAGGGGCTGGAGGGAAAGGGGAGGAGCTTAAAGAGTGGGGGAGGGACTTGGAGAGAGTGGGAGGGGTTTGGGGTGGGGCTTAAATGGGGCTGAAAAGGTGGGGGAGGGTCCTGCCAATTGTGGGCATGTCCTGCAGGGTTTGGGGTGCGTGGCCAAGCCCACCCCCACCGCCTTGTGTCCGTCAGGGCTCGCTGCTGTCCCAGGCGGCCATCTTGCATCAGCAGCTCCGCCAGGGGGCGCTGCACCTGCGCCAGGGGGCGGGGCCTGCCCTGGGGGCAGAGCCAGAGCCGCTGGCCCCGCCCCCCCCTCACCGGGGACGTGGCTGAGCTGCTGCCTCGGCTGCGATTGGTCAGAGAAGGCTGCGAGCAGCGAATCAGGGACTGGCCCCGCCTCCAGGAGCTCGTCAGCCAATGGTGAGGGAGGGGGCGGGGCCTGGAGGGGGATAGGCCTAGACTGGGGGCGTGTCTCCCCACCCCAAGCCCCGCCCCCTTTTCCTAACCCCGCCCCTCTCCCCAGGTGGGCCCAGCCGGCTCATTGGGTCCTGGCCACGCCCCCTGGCTGCACCCCCTTCTCCCATTGGCTGCAGCGCTGGAGAGCTGCCGCACACGCCCTGCAGGCCACGTCCACCCCCAAGGAGGCTCCACCCACCCCCGAGGAGGCCCCGCCCACCGTTGGGAAGGGGGAGGAGTGAGCAGAATAGGCTCCGCCCATCTGAAGCACTCTGGAGATTCTGATTGGTTGGGAATAAAATGGTGTGGGGAAAGGGGCGTGGCCTGAGTCTGTGCTCAATGGGGGGGACCCAAAATGTCCCAAATTGTCCCCAGATGGCTCCAGAAAAATGTCCCAAATGTCCCAAATGGCCCAAAATCGCCCCAAAATGTCCCAAAGTGGCCCCAAATATCCCCAAAGTGTCCCCAAATGGCCCAAAAATGTCCCCAAATGGCCACAAAGGGTCCCCAGGGGGGTCCTGAGGTATCCCCAAGGTGTCTCCATGATGCTCCATTGAGGTCCCCAAGATGTCCCCAGAGTGCTTTCAGGGTGTCCCCACAGTGTCCTTCATGTGCCCTCAAGGTGTCCCTGCGATGGCTACTGCGATGTCCCCAAAGTGCCCCAAGAGTTCTTCAGGTGTCCCCAAAGTGTCCCTGGAGTGACCCTGAGATGTCCCCAAGGTGTCCCCGGAGTGGCTTCAAGATGTCCCCCCAAAGTGTCCTCAAGGTGTCCCCAAGATGTCCCCCTAAACTGTCCCCAAGGTGTCCCTCAGGTGTCCCAAAGTGTTCCCAAAGTGTCCCCAAGGTGTCCCCTGGGAGTCCTAAAGTGCCCCTGCAATGGCCCCTGAGATGTCCCCAAAGTGTCCCCAGTGTCACTCCCATATCTCCCTCAAATGTCCCCAAAATGTCCCCAAGGTGTCCCCAGGGTGTCCCCAAAGTGCTCTCAGGATGTCCCCAATGATGGTGACCCTGAAGTGTCCCCAAGGTGTCCCCCAGGGGTGCCCACAGGGCATCCTGAGGTGTCCCCAAAGTGTCCCCAGGGGGGTTCTGACAGTGTCCCCCTGGGGTTCTCAGAACGTCCCCAAGGTCTCCTTAAGGTGTCCCCAAAGCGTCCCCAGAGTGGTGGCTCTGAAGTGTCCCCAAGGTGGCCTTAGGGTGTCCCCAGAGTGTCCCCAGGGGCCTCCTCAAGTGTCCCCTTGGTGTCCCCATGACAGCTCCCAAAGTGACCCCGGGGTCTGGGGTTCCCAGAATGTCCCCACAATGTCCCCAAAGTGTCCCTGAAATGACCCCAGGGAGTTCCTGAGGTGTCTCCAAGGTGTCTCAGGGATGTCCCCAGGGTCACCCCAAAGTGTCCCTGAAGTGGCTCCAAAGTGTCCCCAAAATGCTCTCTGGGTGTCCCCAGGATGTCCCTAAAGTGTCCCTGAAATGACCCCAAGGGTGTCCCCAAAGTGTCCCCAAGATGTTCCTGAGCTGGGGGTTCCCAAAATGTCCCCAAAGTGCTCTCAGGGTGTCCTCAAAATGTCCCCAAGGTGTCCCCAGGATGTCCCTAAGATGTCCCCAAGATGTCTCCAAGGTGTCCCCAAAATGTCCCCAAGGTGTCCCCAAAGTGTCCCCAGGCTGCTCTCAGGGTGTCCCCAGGATGTCCCCGAAGTGTTCCAGGGGGGTACCAAAGTGACCCCACGATGGCCGCCATGATGTCCCCAAGGTGTCCCCAGGGTCACTCCCAGATGTCCCCAGGGTGCTCTCAGGGTGTCCCCGAGGTGTCCCTGAAATGACCCCATGATGTCCCCAAGGTGTCCCCAGGGTCACTCCCAGATGTCCCCAGGGTGCTCTCAGGGTGTCCCCAAGGTGGCCCCAGGGTCACCCCAAAGTGTCCCCAAGGTGTCCCCAAAGTGCCCCAAGGTGTCCCTGATGTGTCCCCAGGGTGGCCCCGCCCCATCCACCTCAGGGGACACCAGCAGGGGGTGCCCCGGTGCTCCCAGTGCATCCCAATTCAAACCAGTGCATCCCAGTACAAACCAGTGCATCCCAGTGCTCCCAGTTCAATCCCTGTCCATCCCAGTGCATCCCAGTTCAAACCAGCGCATCCCAGTACAAACCAGTGCATTCCAGTTCAAACCCAGTGCTCCCAGTTCAAACCCTGTCCATTCCAGTGCATCCCAGTTCATCCCAGTGCTCCCGCTGCATCCCAGTTCATGCCAGTGCTCCCAGTTGATCCCAGTGCTCCCAGTACATCCCAGTCAGTCCCAGTTTGTCCCAGTTAATCCCAGTCCATCCCAGTGACTCCCCCCAGTCCCTCCCAGTATATCCCAGTACAAAGCCGCTCTGTCCCAGTCCCTCCCAGTACAGAGCTGAGGAAAGTGAAGGGAGACGAGCACACATCCGATTAATGAGCATTGATCTCCAATTTATTGATCCAGCTTACACAATTTTATAGTAGTGTTAATTAAGCTCATACATATTGCAAAACCCGAGCTCATCAGTGCTTACAGATTACACACCAACCCCTCCTTTGTTGCCAATACCTGCGGTTCCTTGTTGAGGCTAACACTTGTTTTTCTCATCCTGCTGTTGACTTGTTATTGACCATTCTGAAGGCCTCCATGTTTTCCACCATGTTTATCTCATCACTTAGCCAAGGACACAGTGTTTATTGTTGTTAAGGAAAAAGCCTGAGAACTTGCTGCTTACAGCTGCCTTTTACTTTTTAACCAGCTGTATGTAATCATGGCCTTTCTATAAGCCATGTCTGAACAAAATCCTCCAACATATTCCCCGTTTTTCTTTTTGCTAAAGGAGGTTAGTCTGCAAGGTTTTTCTATCATTCTACTAATCATATCTTGAATACAATTAAAAATACAAGGCAAAATAAGCAAAAGCATTAAAAGCACACCTAGTATCCCTATAGCAAATGTCACAAGGTTCCCCAGCCACGGTCCAAGCAATGGCTTTTACCCCAAAGGGTTAAAACCACCCCCAACTGAGCCATAATGTCCTGCCCTATATGGCATTGCTCGGTAGGTGGTAATTGGACTACTGAAAAAGAAAGCTGTTAGCTGTTTTCCATTCATGCCAACCCGGAGAGGAGGCGAACGGCTAGGGCTAATAATGCTGGAATCTGCTTCAGTGTCGAGCAAGCCTGAAAATGATCTTTTCTGTCCCTGAAATTCCACTTCCACCCTTTTCTTGGGTCTCTCAGAAAGGTTCAGAGTCAGTAAGGTAAGTCCTCCGGTGGATTAAAAACCATTTTCCCCCCTCTCTTGTCCTTTCATAGTCTGTAATCCCTTAGTCATTTGGCCCAAGGGGCACCAGCTGAGCAATTCTCAGTCCTTTGTCAATTTGAAGTGGTGGGAAAGGGGTATGCACCATAACCATATAGTCCACACCAATGACGCCAGGCAAAACAAATAATCCCAACGCAAATGATCTTCCGAATAGCAGAGCACCCAGCTTGACCCTGTATAACAATAGGCCCGTGAATCCCTGTTGGGATTTTCCAGGGGTGCGGGGTCGTCAGTGTAACTCCTACGGCGGCTGCCGGTTCCAAGCCGAGGCTCCCTGTGGTAGCGGGTTGGAGACAGGAGAGGGTGCTGGTGCTGCAGCGACGACTTGTGTTGGTGCGCAGTCACTGCGGTTCTGGCACCAACTAGGCGTTGGAGGCAGTGCTGCTGACGCTTGAAGTGGTGCAAGAGCAGCTAACACCTGATTCTGAGAGGACTTTGCCTGTTCCTGTAAGCCTAGCCCTAATTGTTTGATTGCATCTACTACAAAGGCTTGTGGTCCTGTTGGCATCAAAGCCATTCTCTCTAATGCCTCCTCTACAGTCCAATTGGCACCCAGAGTTTTAAGCACACTTCTAGTAGTGGAATCACAATTTTGAAGAGCGCACTCCTTGAGTAATGCCCCCCTAAGACATTCTGGTACTCCAGCCCTTTTGATTGCGGCAGCAGCCTTATCAATAAATGACCCAAATGACTCTTCTGGCCTTTGCTTAATTCCCATTTACATGGGTACCCCTCCCGGCTCTTTTACCCTCTCTATAGCAAGCCTGACCAATCTCATCACTTCCCGGCACTTCTCTTGCCCCAACAAAGCCTGTGCTTCGGTGCGAAGAAAAGGTCCCAGGCCTATAAGCTCGTTCACAGTTATACCATGGAGAGGGTCTCCCAGCTGCCTCTGTACCGCCACACACTCGTTTACAAGCTCTTGCCAATTAGCATTAAATAACAATTGCTGATGTGGGGTAAAGATCAATTTAGCTATACCACCACAATCATTCACCAAAAGAAGACTGGTATCAAAAATATAGTCTAACATCTGTTTAGCTGGCTCACTTTTCACTCCAAACTAACAGTAGACCTCAGCTGAGACAGCAATTTCCAATCAAGGGCTGTAATGGTAGCCTGCATGCCCCCTCCCTCCTGCGGATGGAATACAACAGGACAAGCCAGCTGGGTAGCAGCGCTGATAACCTCCCCATCCCCCTTTTCCATGGCTTCTCTTGCAAGCGCAGCCCACGCCAATCTCCGCTCCCTTGCAATAGCCCCCGACAGGTCGTTTTCCGCCCCAGGGATCGGCTCATTGATTTTTTGGGAGATTATCGGGTGGTCTCGGCCATGGCTCCTGTTGTTCAGGGGATGCAGAAGCCTCAGAAGCACGTTGTATAGCCTGGCTTGTTGAAGCAGAGGAGGGCAGCGAAGCAGGTAAGAAAATCGTCCTCACTGCAGGAGCTAATGGTGTTCCCCTCTCCTGATCGTAATCTTTATTATGCCCATGAGCAGCTGTTGCCTGCTTGGCAGCTTTTTTCTCGGCCTGATGTTGTAAGAGCTCATTGTGAACCACCCTCCATAATTCACCTAACTTCTTGGCAGTTTTATCGTCCTCTAAAGTAGCCTCCGACAATAAATCACCGAATTTATGCCACTCTGTTAACTCATGAACTGTATGGGGGTTAATAGAAACTCCTCTATCGTAGCCATAAGTCAAAAGCCCTGGTAAATCCTTTTGCAAATCTATCCCCTTAACCTGCCGTTTTTGTAAAAAGGCAGTAAATAAATCATATGCTGCTTGCCTTTCCATACCTAAATCGTCAGCGCTGTTGCAGCTCTTCAAGGTCGCCGCAGCAGTATCAGCCGGGCTCGTCTATACGACACCCGAGGCACGGCGCTTCTCAGCTTCTTTTTTTTTTTCTCCTTTTTTCTCCGCGCTTATCTGCCGTCCCGGCTGCTTCTCAGGACCCAACCCATGTCTTCACTCCTCCGTGGTGTGTCGCAGTATCACGATCGGGTGTCACCATTTGAGGAAAGTGAAGGGAGACGAGCACACATCCGATTGATGAGCATCGAACTCCGATTTATTGATCCAGCTTACACACTTTTATAGTAGTGTTAATTAAGCTCATACATATTGCAAAACCCAAGCTCATCAGTGGTTACAGATTACACACCAACCCCTCCTTTGTTGCCAATACCTGTGGTTCCTTGTTGAGGCTAATACTTGTTTTTCTCATCCTGTTGTTGACTTGTTATTGAACATTCTCAAGGCCTCCATGTTTTCCACCATGTTTTTCTCATCACTTTACTCAAGGACATGGTGTTTATTGTTTAAGGAAAAAACCTGAGAACTTGCTGCTTACAGCTGCCTTTTACTTTTTAACCAGCTGTATGTGCTCATGGCCTTTCTATAAGCCATGTCTGAACAAAATTCTCCAACACAAGGTCTCCTCAGCTGGGCTGGAAAAGCACACCATGATGTGTGCTCTGCACAGTCCAGACCCACTGCCCAGCATTGCTGCATCACAGGGAGCTCTGGAACTTGATTGCACTGCTGGGCTTTAAACTACTTTTTATGAGAAAATAATCTAATTACCCCTGAGTAATGAAATACGAGACTTGAGGAGACTGAAACCACTCGCATGTGCTTGCTCTGTCTCTGTTTGTTGGACTGGCGATGCATCCACTCGAGCTTTGTGCAGGATCTGTAAGCAGAGGTTATGAGAATTCACTGGATAAATTGGTCCTGCCCTCATGAGTGTGATGACTTTTTGACACTGGCTTTGGAGATCTGTTAACTCACTAAGTTAGAACACTCTAGGGTTGTCCCTCTGTCCCTTCTTGTATTTTGCTGTTTTACTTTCTGTTACTCTTCTTTTTATTTGGAAGGGGAAGTATCTTGTTTGTTATTAAAAAAAAACCAAACTCCACTTCCAAACCAGTTCCATTAAGGTTACCAGCTGTATTTCAGAATGTTTCTGTAGTTTATGCACTTTTGAGTGATGAGTTAATAATGGGGAAAGCTTTATTTTGGCTATGGTGGTGCATGCTCTTGGGGTGACACTTGTGTCTTTGATGGAAACATGCACAGTAATCTAACCAGCTGAGTATTGTGGAAGGAAATCTTTGAAGACACAAAATTCAAAGAGCAAAAGACCAAATTGAAGCCACTTTTGCTACTCATTGAACAGGAACCTTCTTCATTTAAATATTTTGACACATAGGGAAGCTTCCTAACACAAAAGCGAGTCCTGTGGTGGGTCCAAATACTGCCCAATGTGTCTGTTAGACTCTTCACTTTGATTTAGATTCAAATGGTTAGTGAAGAAAAATTTCCTTAGGAATTAGCCTGGCAGACTTGGGCAGGTGTTGACAAATCCTCCAAGGCTGTAACTGCCAAGAGATGTGTTATGAACAAAAATTCGGTTAATATATTTTTTGTGAGAAAAAAGTTACCACTCCTGCTGGGCTGCTGCCTGTGTTATGGTAATTACGGGTCATTGTCATTAATGGTTGTTTTTGTATTAGTAAAAGCCCTGGCTGGGGCGAGTTAATGGCCCTTCTCCTGAGACAGTAACGGGTGGAGACCTTCCCGAACAGTGAGGAGAAGAGACCTGGAGGGGGGGTTATGCAAAGTGACTCCAGGACCAGAATGCTTTGTGGGTCCCCCGCTGTACTGAGAAGACCCCAAAAACAACGAGCCAAATAAAAGTTGAGAGACTGGAGTGATGTCTGGATGTGAGGAGCAGAGTGCTAGGCCTGCAGAGATGCTGGAAAGCTTCATTGTTCCTCACCCTGTCTTCGAGAGCTCCCGGGCCAGGTCTGGCAGGAAGTGAGACCCGGACCGTAGTAGGAACATCTGGCGGGGATTACCACGCCCTAAAGGCTCCCACAAGGACTGGATCCCCCAGCTCTGCCCCTAGTGGACAGAGCTGTGCATATCCTCCTCCTCTGAGTCGCCCTGGGAGAGACGAGGGACGCTGCAGACCCGTCGAGCCGCCCAATCCTGAGCTGATCACTTTTAATAAAGGCATTATAAAGGAGAAGAAGTCTCCTAGCCCTGTTTATTTCAGCTGGGGGCGCTCGTCCGGAATAGCCACGCCTCAAGAGGACTCAGGACTGGCCATCTTGGATCTTCAGAGGACAGCTGGCTACCAGGACCAGAGAGATCGGCTCAGGACAGTGACGCAGAGGAGCACCGGAGCACCGGACTGGTGAGAAATCCGGTGGCGGGAGTGGGAGACGTGCGCATGTGTGTGTGAGTGAGACGCGGGCCGGCAGCCGGACCCTCGACCTGAGAGTGGACCCCTTAGTACTGCGTTTCCGGTTTTTCACGAGAAACCTGGCCAGGAACAGGGGGAAGCACGTGGAATTAGTGTGAGTGAGTCATCTCCCAAGGGGGAATAAAGGGCCCCCCCCCTTCGGGCGTGCGAAGGGAATTTGTATGAGTGGCACGCACCCAAAGTAAGTCCTGACAGAGGGAGGTCAGGCACATTTGTAAGTCTCAAGAAGGATCCGAGTAAGATTTGTCAGTCCCGAGAAGGATTCGGGTGGTTCACAAGCCCTGCAGGCAAAGTAAGTCCTGACAAAGGAGTCAGGCACAAACCCCAGCGAAGGAGGCTCTGGTTTGCTTTTAAGTCCTGATACGGTGAAGCCTAAAAATTGGCGGGTTAGGCAAACTAAAAATCAGGCAGTTGTTTTTCCTGACTAAGGGAGTCAGGCATGACCCGGTTTCTTAGGCCGAGGCTTTGTGTGTTCAAGTAACGATAGATGTAAGACCTGACATTGGGAAAGTTAGGGAATCAAGAGATTGGGCGGTTGTTTCAGTATAAAGTACTGAGCATCAGGCAGAAATTTGAAGTTCAGTGGAGGAGGCTGAAGCTCCTCAAACAAGGTTTTTTTTGAAATTCCCAGTCAGTAGAGGCACCTTTGGGACATTTTATTGAGACCTGAAAAATGGGAGGTTGTAATAGTAAAAAGACTGGCAAGAAACTGAGGTATATGCATCCCAATAGTCCCTTAGGAGAACTGTTAGTAAAATGGGATTCTATAGAGGCCACGGAGGGATTAGATAAAGTGAAAATGATCCATTAGTGTATGGAAGTGTGGCTGGAATTAGAGTTGCAAGGAGGATGGCCTTGGTGTGGGACAAAGGATAAGTGGATGTGCCAACAATTAAATAATTATCTGACAGCTCGAGGTGATACTGATCCTGAGCAATTATTGTATGTATCTTGCTGGATAAAGAGCACTGTCGAGGATGAAGGAGTGCAAATTTGTAAGGTACAGAGGAAGAAAGAGGGGAATGAAGGAGGGGATGATAGGACTAGTAAAAGATGGGACCCCCTGGATTATTTGCCTCCTTCTGTCCCTCCACCTTGTAATCCTCTTCTTCAAGCACCTCAAATGGCAGGTCCAGTTCCTCCCCCGGCTGCCATCTCACTACCACCTGCTCAAATTCCTCCTTCTACCTCTTCAGCTTTCGCTATGATAAACCCAGTATCTCCTCCAGTTCTTTCTGCACCACCATAAATGCCTACTCCACCTGCTGCATTCTCCACCCCTTCTCCAGCTCCACTTAATATTCACTCAAGCTCTTCTCCCCCTCCTATTGCTGTCCCTTTACCTCCTCCTAGTTGGGGCACAAATGCCTCCTTGCCCAGTAAACAGCCATCAGCAAATACACCTGCTGATGTGCAGAAAGTTCAGGGTAACCCAGATATCCCTCAAAGTAGTTTGGCATCTGAAGATGGGCCATACTGTAGCACCAGATCCAAGACCTCCAAGGCGGAGAGACTCTTTCCCCTCAGAGAGGTTCCTATGGGAGGAGTGGCGGGAGGTGTTGGCTTTGTGAATGCTCCTCTAACTGCTTCTGAGGTGAGAGGATTCAAGAAAGAGTTGGGGCATTTAGTTGAGGACCCAGTGGGCATAGCCAACCAAGTGGATCAATTTCTAGGTCCAAATATCTACACTTGGGGGGAGATGAATTCCATCCTGAGTATATTATTTTCCCCAGAAGAGGTCCAGATGATAAGGGTGGCTGGCATAAGAATATGGGAGAAAGATAACAGTCCAGGACTCCAGGTGCCAACAGGTGAACAGAAATTGCCACTAACGGATCCCAGCTGGAACCCTAACCAGGAAAAGGGGAGGAAGGCCATGAGGGAATATAGGTCTTTGATAATACGGGGGATCAAAGAGTCAGTTCCCAAAGGAACTAACACCCAATTGGCATTTGAGGGTACACAGGAGAAAGATGAAGCTCCTGCTGCCTGGCTTAACCGCCTAAGGCGGAATTTCCAGTTGTACTCTAGAATAGACTCGGATACCCCGGGAGGTCAAATGCTGCTAAAAGTCCAATTTGTTACCAAATCTTGGCCTGATATAAGGAGAAAACTGGAAAAGATGGAAGATTGGCAAAAGAAGGACATTAATGAGTTATTAAGAGAGGCATTGAAGGTGTATTTAAGGAGGGAGGAAGATAAAGCAAAGGCCAAGGCCAGGATCATGGTTGCTGTAGCTAGAGAAAGTGCAGGGTGGGCGGGTCCACTACCAGGAGGAGGCAAGGATAGGTCAGTACTGTCAGGTGCAAGAGGGATGGAGACACCTCAAGGCTCTTTGAGAAAACGACATTGCTATTACTGTGGAGAGCCAGGACACATCAGGAGGTTTTGTAGAAGGCTCAGTCTCGATGCGGCAATAGCCATGGAAAAAGATAATTTAGGGAAGATCCTTAAAGGTGACGATTAGAGGGTCAGGGGCTTTACACTATAGGGGACCTGATGCAACATCTACAAGAGCCCTTGGTAAACTTTGAGGTGGGACCCCTAAATGAAGAATTTGAATTTTTGAGTAGATACAGGAGCAGATAAGTCCTGTCTCAACAAAGTACTAAGAAGTATAGTATAGTATAGTATAGTATAGTGAAAAACATCTGAAGTTAGACAAAAACAGATAGGTAGAAAGGATATCCAATAGCACCAAAACTGGCCAGTAATACTTAACTTGTAATAAGTGATGTGAAAGTAAAAGGTACCTTATTGTTGTCTTGTTGTGTGTATGAGTGTGTCACAAAGTCAGCCTCAACTTCCCGGGCAGGTGGGAAGGGGCGAGTGGAAGTGTGTGTGTGTGACCTGCAATAGAGGGAAGTGTATTGTGTAGAAGAATAGTGTAAGAAAAAAAAAAAAAAAGAAAATTAAGTGTAAGGGGTTGAAAGAAGTATTTAAGCTGTAAGTGAAAGTAAGAAACAGAAGCAAGAGATAAATAGATAAGATCTTGAAAAATAGAACAGAAAACCAGTGAATTAAATACACAGAGATATGGGAGAATAAAAGTACTTTGGGAGTTAAGTTAGCTGAGAAATACAACTCCTTGCAAAATACAGAGTATGTAGAAGTTGATGAGAGAAACATGCAAGCTATGGAAAAAGAGAAATTAACCAATAACATTAAACAGAGAAACTGAGTTTTGATAGAATCATTAAATAGCAGACCATTAATGCCTGTGTTTGAAAGCCCGTTTCAGGTACTCTTCATTACTAATTCGACGGTGCAGACGAAAAGAAAAAGGTTGGATTCACATCACTCTCACCCCCTGGCATTGGACCAGGATTCAACTTCAGGTTTTTTCCCCTCTGGCATTCTGGCATTGGACCGGACTGCACCCCATTCTTCCTCTGGCATTGGACCGGACTCCACCTCTTTCTCCTTCTGGCATTGGGCCAGACTCCCAGTTTTTCCCTCTTGCATTGGGCCAGAGTCCACACCACTCTCACCTCCGGGCACTGGATAAGGATTCATCCACATCAGAAGTCAATTCACCTGAGTATACTGTGATTTAAAGTTGACTCTCAGAAGGAAGAGTCAAAAAGACTGAACTGTGTGGGAAAAAAATTGGTATCAAGACTTCTAACATTGATTAAAATGTTTCAAGACTGTTCTTTGTAAACTATGTTGGTAAAAAGTTTTAAGACTGTAAATAAGTAATTCTGGTTAAGTTCCCCAATTTAATTCTAAAGACTCCAGGTTAATCCTCTACAGGACACTCCTCTGGGGGGGAAACCAAAATTGGTAGGGAACAGACCAAGAGAGGTTTAACCAGAGAAGCAGGTAGAAGGGACTCTAAAGAGCTTGGAAGCTTTTCCTCAGTAAAATTCCCCAAGAGGCAAGGCCGGGTGGGCAGGCTGTGCACGATGACCCATACCAGACTCTTGGGAAGGGTAGTAATGGTGGCTCTGATTGCTGGTGGTGCTCTGGGAAGCCCAGCTGAGCCGTGCAGTGAGTGCTACCAACCCCTCTATGAGGAGGAAGTGAGCTCCTTGTCCAGAGTCAACATCAGTTCTAACCCTGATTGTGTTAACCTCTCCCAATTGGTCCTTTATCAGAAAAAAAGGAGAGTGTATTGGATAGCATACAATACTGCCACTTTTAGGCAGGCACTCCTAGGAGAGTGCCCTATAGGGGAAGCCTGGTTGTGCTTTGAATGTGATGCTGCTGAAACAAGCTCAGCAGATCTAGTAAAAAGCAAAGAAATGGTGAAAATGGTAAGAAAATTTGTTTGTTACAAGTTTTTATATGAGTGTACTGGAAAAGAGATGAACCCCTTTTGGAACACATTTCAGGGGAGCCCTAAACCCCTAGGTTTGATCTCGTCTGGCAGCTGTGCCGCTAGAGTGATAAAACCAATTTTCTTATTACCCAAAGAAACTGGATCAAGTTTGGGAGTTCCTATATATAATGATTTGAGAGAAATTAAACAAAACAGGCAAAGTGAAATAGAAATGGAGAAAATCCAAAATTTTAAAAGCCAAATTCAGATCCCAATATCTATGTTAAACAAAGTTATCCGGCTCCAGGCAGTATTAAAAATAAAGAATTCAATTATTAGGAACATTTCAAATGAAATAAAAAGATTAGCATGTGTAAATAATGAAGAACAAACTCCTACACTTGATCCCAGTGGGTGGGAGAACCTAAAGATTTTCAAAAAGGGTGTATGGGAAAAGGTAGTTTTTCTCACTGTGTGTGTACTTGGAGGATTGCTCTTTTTACTATGCTTATTTATCTGTTTTAGTAAAATAGTACTTGCCGTGCAAACCAACCTGAAGAAACCAAGAAAAGTAACAAGGTTAAGTAACCATGATTACCAAAGTGCACAAGAAATTTATACTAGATTCAAAACAAATAATTGTGAGTTGATGTGAGCTTAGAATTTAAGCTCGATCAAAGAAAAAGTGGGGGGCCTGTTATGAACAAAAATTCGGTTAATATTTTTTTTGTGAGAAAAAGTTACCACTACTGCTGGGCTGCTGCCTGTGTTATGGTAATTACGGGTCGTTGTCGTTAATGGTTGTTTTTGTATTAGTAAAAGCCCAGGCTGGGGCAAGTTAATGGCCCTTCTCCTGAGACAGTGAAGGGTGGGGACCTTCCCGAACAGTGAGGAAAAGAGACCTGGAGGGGGTGTTATGCAAAGTGATTCCAAGGACCAGAATGCTTTGTGGGACCCCCGACTCCAAACCCAAGAAGAAACCCCAAAAACAACGAGCCAAATAAGAGTTGAGAGACTGGAGTGATGTCTGGACGTGAGGAGCCGAGTGCTGAGCCTTCAGAGATGCGGAACACCTTCGGAGCCTCTCACCCTGACAATGGGAGTCGACCCCGGCGGTGAGACCAGGCCGACTGGGTAGGAGGGGCAACATCTGACGGGGACACGACGCCCTAAAGGCTCCCAGGAGGACTGGATCCCCCAGCTCTGCCCCTTGTGGACAGAGCTGTGCATATCCTCCTCCTCTGAGTCGCCCTGGGAGACGACGGGACACTGCAGACCCGTTGAGCTGCCCAATCCTGAGCTGATCACTTTTAATAAAGGACAAAAAAAGGAGAAGAAGTCTCCTGGCCCTGTTTATTTCAGACAGGAGCCGAGTGGCCGAACACCTGCGCCAGGCCCTGCGCTACTTGGAGAGACTACAGGAGCCCCTGCGAGAAGCAGCCGTCAGGTTCATGGGTGAGTCCCGAGCCCGGGCTGCCCTTACCCTCCCTGGCCCGGCCCGCCGCAGCTCGGCCCCAGCCCCACCTGCTGCCCCGGCAGCGCCAGCCGTGCCCTGCGGCGCCGTGGAGCCCCGCCTGGCCTGAGCATTGCTGCTGCCGCCCTCTGGCAGCCATGCCCTGGGGCGGCAGCGTGCAGCAAGGGCCGGGCTGAGCCCTGCCGGGCCAGCAGCCCGTGTGGCCACAGCGCTGGCAGCGCCGCTGGCAGGGAGCTGTGCCGCTGCGGCCGTGACAGGCTCTGTGTTCACAGGCATGGCCGGGCGGCGCCTGAGGGGGCAGCAGCAAGAGCTGCAGCTGATCTGCACTGGTGAGTGAGGGCAGCGGGCTGACCGTGGGGGCTGCCGGGGGGAGCTGCAAGCCCTGCCCCGGCTGCGAAGGGCTCTGCTCCCGTTGACAGAGCACACGGAGCTTTCAGGGCCACATGGGCCATTGGTGGCCAGCAGCTTCGGGCTGATCCCCTTGCTCCCTGCTCCCTTCTGGCCATGGCAAGAGCCGGCTGGAATGGCCCTGGCAGGGGGCTCTCCTGGGCTCCCCGCAGATCCAGCTCTGACCGTGCCTCTGTTCCTCTCTCTTGCAGCCCTGGAATGCCTGACAGAGGACACAAGCAGTGCCGTGTCACAGCTGGCACTTGAAACACTGCATGTCCTCCTGGCAATACAGCATCAACGATATTCCACCATTCAGAGGCTGCACGATCAGCTGCACAGGGCATGGATCACTCTGCCTCGCCTGTCGGGGCTCGGCTGCCTGCTCTGCCAGATGACTGAGGAGGAGAGCTGATCTGGGAGGCAGTCTTTGCTGGGGCAACCTGTGCCAGGGTTAATTTTCCTTTTCTCTAAGATTTTTCTTTCTTCTTTTCCATTTTTTTTCCATATTGTAAATAAATAAATTTTAGAGTACATAGAATTATATATATTCTTATAGATTATAGATTACTGTAAATAATTCTAGAATGTAATATAATACACAGACTGCCAGGAGCTTTTCTTTGCTGCCCAGGCTCTGCAGGGCAAGAGGCAGGAAAGGGTGAAAAGGGTACTTGTGCTCAGCAGCACAGCAGGCTGAGGGGTGGTGAGGCCCTGAAGGGGGAGAAGGGTGCTTGTGCTCAGCCAGCTGCCCAGGCATGCAGTGCTGCAGGGAAAATGGCCAGAAGCCCCTTGGCCTGTGGTGGTTCTGCTGAAGCCTTTGTGCTGCCCACAGAGCGGCTGGACAGGGCCCGGGGCTGCGGGGATCCCTGCCAGAGCGGTGCCCAGAGATGGCCACAAGCCCTGTGCCAGGCAGGAAGCGCCATGTGTGTCCTCCTGCCCGTGTGCTGCTGGCTGCCTTGCTGAGGGCTCCCAGGTGCCTCTGGATGGGGCTGCTCTGGAGCTGCTGTGGGGCTGCGGCGCTGCTGCCGGGCATCTTGGCCGGGCTGGGGCAGCCCCTGAGGGGCTGGGGCACTGGCAAGCCCTGGGCAATGGGCTGTCAGAGGCCACAAGCAGCCCCCTGGCAGCTGCCTGGTTCCTGACAGAGCTGACTTGCAAGAGGGATCCTGGGCATTCTGGAACTAACAGCATCAGTGTTGTTGGAAACCCAAATGCAGGGAAATCTCAGACCTTTGGTCTTGTCAGCAAAGCTTAGAATTAAACACAGGATTTGTGTGGGATCTCAGCACCTCAGGACTGATGTGCAGAGTGACCGAGACCACCCTTGGGGGGCTCGGGAGTCCTGGAATGTTGCCAGAAGTGTCTGGTGGCTGGACTTTGATCCTACACAGGAGACGACACCTGTATGAGGATGGGAGGATTTCACTGGGGTAAATGGTGAAGGGATAAGTTAATTAGAGTGTGAAACACAGGGTTTAGGATTTCTGTACAGGGGGGTCTAAAGAAGTAAGATGGAGGAATTGGGGCGTGTCCTGTCCTTCTTCTTCTTCTTCTTAGCCTCCATCTTCTGTGGTGATGTTGGCACTTCGGGATTGGTTTTTACTAAAAGTGCACTGGTCAATAAGGGTAAAAGGTATTGGGGAAAATTGATAAATATTGTATATGTAATTTTGAGTATAAAGATAGGTGACCGCCCCGGGGGCGCGCAGTGTGTGCTCATGGCTGACTTGCTGTGCAGACCTCTGTCGGGCCGAGAGAAAATCTTTTATATAAATAACTAATAAACACTGAAGACCGAGAAAAAACCTGAAGCCTCTTCTCATCCTTTGGAGCGCAGGCTGCCCAAGGCCACCCCGAACCTTCCCGGGTCATTAAAAGAGCCGAGAAACCAATAGATTTGATCTGAGACCTTGGAAAGGGCTTCCAAACACTAGGTGCTAGAAGCGAGAATGAGGATTTCTAGTTTCTAGCAGAGACATGGGGAGGAATGTTGAAGTGGAGGAAAGTTTAGAGTTTTAGAGTTCAAGATCTAGAAAAAATAAAAGTATTTACAATGGTAAACAAGAAGCTTAGGATGCGGTGCTGTAGGTTTGTGTGTCACAGCATGATTGGCTAAGGAGGCTTACACTGTAGCATGAGTCCATAAGATGAAATATTGAAGGGTTGGCTCCAAAACACAAATATCCTTGTTGGCCATGTCTTCTTGGCCGAGAAATTCTTCAAAGCTCTTGTAACTACAAGTCTTGCAGCCTTGTGAGCCATGCAGTGGAGATGTGAACCAAACTCACCCTTCCTGTCTATGTAGAAGAGAAGAAAAAGCAATGGCATCATCGAAAAAACTCAGAGGTCCGTTCTCTAGCTCATCCCAAAGTCCTTCAACTCCCCCAGAGTAGGATTTAGCTACAAATAGATGACAAGGTGTCTTAGTGCTGCCTCTTTGACTCCAGAGCAGCTGCTTTAGAATCTTTCCCATAACCCTGTGTAGTTATGTGCCAAAAATATCTCATTTGAAGAAACTTTCCCAACTGACTTGCATGGAGGCTTGTCTGAAGAGTATTTGAGGAGAAAGGCTCCCAGCAGAGGTCTGGGCTTTGGCCTAGCTGTGTCCCCTGATGATTGTGAAGTGTGCCATCAGCTGCAGGGCTTTCTGGGCTAAAAATATCATCAAGTAACTTGGACTTGCTCTTTTTGGCCTCTAAAAGCTGGACCAAATTTTGGGGCAATTTTGGAAACCTCATCTATGGGTGGATGGAGCACCTAGGATTTTCCCAGTTGCTGGGAATGGTTCTCCAGGTCCCTGGAATATCCAGGGCCCTGGTAAGTTCCAGCAGCACACATGCCATGGCAATGAGAAGCAAAGGAACCCAGCCCTTTTTGTGCTGCCTGGTTCACTGCACCAGGGTCATGGGATGGGAACACGCAGCCCTTGTGCTGGAGCTGAGCTCCTCTGCCCAGCACTGGTGGCCGCCATCCAAGCTGGTTTTGCTTGTCCTGGTTCCCTGACAGCTGGGGCCCTGGGCAGAGCCCTGAAAGCCTGGTCTCCCCCCAGGGAAGGAGAAGAAGCCCCTGGAGAAGCTGTACCGGGTGCGATGCTGCTGCAGCTGCTGCTGCTGCTGCTGCTGCTGGAGACAGCGAGGGAGACATCAAGGATGAGAAGCTCTTCCTCAGCCTGGCCACTGGAGGCTGAAGGTGATGGACTTTGATTCTGGCACCTTTTTCAAAGCCAAACTCCCCAGAGAATTTGCAGATGAGTCCCACCTGGGGAAATTCTTCCAGATTTGGGCATGGCCCAGCCTGGCTGGGAAACAAAGGCTCCCCCTTTGCTGGGGCAGATGCAACTCATTCTTCAGTCGCTGCTCAGCTGCTTTTTGCAGGCCTGGGAGGATGGGCTGGGGTGGGTACGAAATGGGATTGGGCTCCTGGTTCTGCCAACAGCCCCCAGCACCCACCGTGACCCGGGCTGGGGGTGGGGCAGCCAGCCCGACACAAACCAACCCCCATGGTGGGAGCAGAGGTGGGGCTCCAGAACCTGTGCACAGCTGCTTTGCTGTGCAGGCAAGGAAGGGCTTGGGCTGCTCCACTGCCCTTGTTTGCTTTGGGGTCACCGCGATTTTGGGGGGCAGTGCAGGGGGGAAGAGAGAAAGTGTGGGCTTCCCTCACTCATGGCTGGGTTTTTCACTGGCATGCAGGGGTTGGGCCTTTTTCAAGGCCCTGACAGAGGATAAGAGTTTTTACTGTTTTTCTTGTTTTCCCTTTTTCAGTCTAATGTATTTTCAAGAATGTGTTGTTTGTTTTTCTAGAGGAAGCGTTCTGGGTGGTCCAGTGTGGATGGGGAAGTGCTTGGGAGCAGCTGTGGTGTGGATGGGCCGTGCCATTGGAGGATGCTGAGGACATGGTTTGGGAGCAGCTTTACTTCAGGGTGGTGTGAGGTGGGTCCCTGTGTGCTTGGCAGGGTGGGATCAGAGCTTTTGGGAGCTGGCAGTGAGCACAGGAGCATCCTGCTCTGGGCAGCTGCTGAGGGCTGGATGTGCCGTGGCTGGCTGCAGGCTGGGCACATGTCCTACCCTTCTGCTCTGCTGCCAAAGGCAGCAGGGATGGGCAGCTCTGGGCACAGCTCTGGGCACAGCCAGCATGGCCTGGGCACCGCAGGCCTGGGCACAAGGGCACAGGAGCCCTCAGCTGATGGGCAGTTTCTGCTTTCTCTCCTTGCAGCCAGGCTCTGCGGGTGCTGAGGCTGCTCTGGGCTCTGCCAGGGCTCTGCTGGGCTCAGCCCTGGGCCCAGCTGGGCTGGCTCTGCCCTCACATTGCTCTGACAGCTCTGCATCAGACGAGCCCCTTGCGAGCACAGCGCCTGAGCTTTCTGCTTTGGCAGGTGAGTGAGACTCTGCTGCAGGCCCAGAGATTGCAGCTGGGGACACACATCCAACTGGCAAGGACCCAACATCTCCACAGTCCCAGCTGAATGCCTGGATCTGTACAGGGTGTATTGTGTGTCCCGTTCTTCCTTCTTGATTGGCTGGAATTGTGCAACTGCACTTTCTTCCTCCTCTAGAAGTACCACGAGTGGGCCAAAGCTGGCGAGTGGGCCATGCTCCTGAGGCAGTGCAGTCTGGAGCTGATGGATGGAGAATTGCCCTTCTGCACTTCCAAACCAGAGCAAAAAGCTGTAGGTGGGACTTAGTTTCTCTTTGAAATCCCTGACAGTTTCAAAAGGAATGTGCAGCTCATTCGCAGGGTTAGGAGGAAGGTCATCTTCTAAGGGATTTGGGCTTTGACAGAGTTTCCATTCCCAGTCCTGCTTGGAGCTGGAAGGGCACAAAGCAATTTCCTCTTGCTTTGACCACAATTTCAAATACCAATGTTGGAAACAAAGCCCAGAATCTTTTAAGAGGTTGCTGAGGTCAGTAAGATGGATCCATGCCATCAGCACATTTTCAATGGAAATAACTGAGTTCTCTTTTTCAAAAGATCATTCACTTCTTAATGCAAAGACTGTAACTTTGCATTTATGTTTTGGTTTTTTCACTAACATTATGTAGTGTTTTTTCACTAAAACTTGGATTTTATTCTTATCTTTTACAATTAACCTATTTTTTTCCTTTTTCCTTTTTTTCTCCTTTCAATAGAAAACATATCCTACAGAAGGAATGTCCTTTGCTCCTGGTTCCTGTATGGAGCAGCTCCCTTCCTGCTGGCTGAGCTACTCAGGCAGAGCCCGGCAGCTCCTGGCTCTGCAGGGCTGAGGCTTTTCCCCAGCTGGGCACAGACTGATGGAGCAGCACTGCTGAACACGGGCACACAGAGGCACCAGCAGCAGCTGCCTTTGGCCACCTGAGGCTCCAAGGCCCAAACTCTGAGCAGCCAGGGCTGGAAGAGACTGGCAGGATCTGATCCCTGACTCTGGGCAGACAGGACTGCACAAATGACCCCACAGCAGCAGCAGCAGCAGCAGCAGCACATGGAGCTGACTTTGAGCACAGCCCCTGCCCCTCTTCCCTCCTGTGTGCAGCGGTGTCACAGCAGCCTGAGGCACCTGGGAGCCCCCAGTGCCAGCAGGGACTGGAGATGGCAGCCCTGGGCTCCTGGAGGCTGTGCAGGGAACGGAGCTGGGAACTCCCTGTGCATGGGGAGCTTCCAGATGGAAAAGGCTGCTGTGCCCAGGCAGCTGCAAGGGCACAGAAAGGAGGCTCTGGAGCACTGGATCTGTGCCAGTGCCACAGTCCTGGGCAGCAGCCAGCGAGCCCTGGGGGAACGGAGGGCACAGCAAGAGGGACAGAACCAGGCAAGGGCAGAGACTGGAGAGAGCCAGGCCTGGGAGCAGGAGCAGCTGCTCCATTACACTCTTGGAGAAAGCTCTTGGCTGGTTCGAAGTGCTGAAAGGTGTGAAGGGCAGAGAGGAGGCCACAGCAAACAATGCTCCTGTTTGCACAGCCTCCCCTCTCCGTGTCCCAGAAGGAATTGCATGGACTGTGTTCTTCTCTCCAAGTCATCTCGTTCAGCATGAGCAGCTCAGCACCAGGAGCTGAAGGAGCTGAAGCCTCAGGCCACAGGAGCTGGGCAAGAGGGAACTTTTGGAGCAAAGGAATGCTGCTAAAATAGACCCAGCGGAATGCAGTGGATATAATCATGGAATCACAGAATCCTTTCTGTTGGAAAAGCCCTCTGAGCTCACCTAGTGCAGCCAGTCACCCAGCAGTGCCAAGCCCAGCACTAAACCACATCCCTGAAGTGCCAAGGCCTGGACACCAGCCCTGAGTGAGGCCTGGACAGCAGTCCCTGAGCCAAAGGTGGCCTCTGGATGAACCTTCCCAGCAAAGGTTATCTTTGTATCTGCTCCCTGAAGAAATATGCATGGTCATTAGCCCTGTGATAGATGTAGCCACTCACTAGTGAAACATGTCTTGACCTTTGTGTATTTAGAAGCCAGACAAGGCCATGAAATCTGACATCTGGCCTTGTCTGGGGCCTGAAGGATCAAAGTCAGCTCCCTTGGTTCCTCCTTGAGCTCTGGCCAGGCTTTGGGAGGGACCCAAGAGGAGGATGAAAGCAGATGTTGCCACACTAGCAGTGCTGTCAGTTTGTTCATTCAGCACTGTCAGAACTGGGCCCTCTCCCAGCGGGGTTGGAGCCTCACCTGGGGCTGGAGGCACCTGCAGGAATTGCCAGTGCCCAGGAGTGGCTCTGCAGCCCTTGGCTGTGACAGCTTCCCCAGCTGCTATGTGGGTCTGGGGGATAGTAAAGGCTGAGGGTAAATGCTGCTGGATCTTTCTTAATCACTGCTGCAATCTTTGGTGGGGATGGTTGGGTGCATTGCTGAGCTGCTCCTTTTGTGATTCTTTGCTGCTCTGAACTGCAGGAAATGACACTGATTCCTTCAGCTGGAGTCTGTGTCTTTGGTGCTGACTTTGCCCACTGGTAAAACAAAACTGGCACAGTCTGGCCAGATCCCAACAAAATGTCACTTGTTCAATGTAAATGTGAGGAATCAGTCCCATCAGAAATTCCCAGCTGGGAAACCCTTCCCTGGAGTTCCCTGGTTCTTGAGTGGGCTGAGGTCAGAGCCCCGTGTGAGCAGTGGGGCAGTCGGGTAAAAGAAGCTGAACCCCTGGATGGCTTCAAATGCATCCAAAAATTGCAAATGGAAAAGGAAAAGACCTTGTGGGTTTAGGCAGACAAAGATGAATTTGTTGTGAGTACATAGGAAACAGCACCTTCAGAAGGAACAATGATTGTTGGAATGCTCCCACATGGAGCAACAGAAGAAGGTTCTAATCTTGAGCTCAGATGCATTTGTGCAAGTGAAATATTAATATAATAAATAACTACATATATATTTATAGGATAATAATACCTTAATATATACATTTATCTTTTATATATGTCCATATCTATCTATATCTATATTTCTCTATCACTATCTACATATAAAATTATCATAATGTGAAGTAGTGCTGACAATGCTAATTTGGTAGCTTTGGCTGCTCAGGGATGTAACACTAAATACCCTACAGAACAGGATTGGCCAGGACCTTAATGTCAGTGGCCAACTTTGTGAGATTGTATACAATGAAAAAGGAGGAAGGGAGGAAATTGGCTATTTTTACAGGGTTTGCTGATACTGTGATGCAGAGTGCTTTGTCTGTTCCTGTGAAAAATACAGTGATTAAGCCTGCAGGGTTTTTCATGTACCAGACTATGCACAAGCTGCAGGACTAGTTGAACAGGTTTTTAAAAGAGCAGTGTAAAAAATGAGGAGATGGAACCTTTCCCCATGGAGAACCCATCTCTCAGATGTGCTCCATGCCCTTCACAATGGCCCACTGGGGAAATGGAAACCCCCTGGCTGTGCACGGCTGCCCCCAATTTGCAAATCCAACCATGGGCAGTGAGACTTGGGCTGCCTGGGAAATTGTTCTGGCTGTGATGGCCCCTGGCAGGGCCAGCCCAGAGGCTGCAGGGCTGGGCCTTCATGCATTGGAATTAATGAGGAGAAATTCAAAGCAAATGAGAGCTATCAATACCGAAAAAGGAATTCAGATTCCTCCAGGACACTTTGCTTTGGTAACTGCTCCCTTGGAGCTTGGCCTTGCAAAGTGTTCCTGTCATGGCAGGAGGAATCGATGCAGAATATCCAGGAGAAATTGCAGTAATTCTGTAAACAATAGTGACCAGGATTGGATTATTCAACCCCATGACAGGGTAGCACAATTACTGATCTTGCAATTTTAAGAACGATTTTGAAAAAGGGAGATCCACCTCCAGTCACCACCATTTGTGGAGATAAAGGGTTTGGATCCAGCAGCCCTAATAATGGAGCCAGAGTGTGGGTCCAGAGGCCAAATGGCCCTCCCGAGGCAGCTGAAGGAACAGCTCCTAAGAAAGACAACTCTGAGTCCTGAAACCTGGGCAGGAACAATGGGAATGTGTCCCTGCAGCCAGGGATTCTGTGTGAGAACAAGGAGATTTGACAGGAGATTGTTTTACACATCCTGCCAGACCAAATCTCCCTGTTTGCCCCAAAGGCCCCTGTGGAAAATGCTCTGATCCATGGGGCTCCATGTGAAGGCTGCTGTGACACTGAGGGACTTGCACAGGAATTCCATCCAGGAGCCTGGGTGCCCCTCAGGGATTGGGACCCGACCCCTTCCAGCCAGAGGGGAAAGGGCCCCCCAAGCCTTGTCAGCCACAGACAGCATGGTAAAGCTGAACAGCAAAGAGCCTGGAGGCATTATTCTGGAATTAAAAAGGTGCCAGCTCCATGGACAACAGAATTCTTGTTCCTAACTCAAATGAGATTGAGAAAAAAGAATGAGGAACGGTGTCACTAAAGTACTACTGATGTCTGTAAGGTGTACCTTGATAGTCAGCCAGAATCTTTGTCTGCCACAAACACCTCTGGTGTTTCACCAAGGGATTGGTCATCAAAATGTAATGATGAGTTATGATGGATTGCTGAGCTTATCCTTTTGTAATTCTTTGCAGCTGTGCATGATATAAATTACAATTCCTTCAGTTGGTGTCTGTCTCTTTGGTAGTGACCCTGCCCACTGGGGACACAAGGCCCCCTCTTGCCTAAGTGTTCCCTGGGAAGGCAAAAGCCCTCACTCCAAAATTCCCCCCTTCCTCCTTGTTTTCCCCCTTCACACCCTGAGCATGATGTGCTCTGGTCTGGGCTATGCCCGGGGTCAGTTGGGGTCCCCTGTCCTTGCTGTGTCCCCTGCCCAGCTCCCCCACAGCCCCAGCCCCTCCCCAGCGTGGCTGACGAGGGGCAGGACAGGCCTTGGCTGTGCTGCAGCTCAGCAAGAACAAAACCATCTCTGCGTGCTCAGCCCTGTGCTCAGCACCCGGCCCAGCAGTGTCTCAGTGCCAGGGGCTGTGCCCTCAGTCCCTGCCGGGGGTTTCCATGGCAACTGCCAGGCCAGGTGACCCAGGTGTCCCTCCCAGTGCCGGTTGCCATGGAAACAGTGCCCAGCCCTGCCCCTTTCTGTCAGGCTGACCTGGCCTTTGGCCCTGGCAGTGCCGGTGCCTGCTGGTTCCTGGTGCCTGAGCGGCCAGCGCGGCACAGGGCAGGTGGCCATGGCACAGCCCCCAGCAAGGGATCCCCTCTGGCTCTGGGCACTGACACCAGCGCTGAGCAAGGGCCCAGGGCAGCTTTCCATGGCCACCAACCATCACAATGGCTCCGGGCATTGGTTGCCATGGCACCAAACCAAGGAACGGGTCCCTGTGGCCATTGCCATGGCACCTGGTCGCACAAACGAGTGTCACCGCAATTGTACCTGGAACAGCCCTGGAACCACTTTGTCCCAGGGTTGCCATGGAGCTGAGGGCAACAACAGGCAAGGGCCCTGGGGGAGATGGGAAGGAGCAGCAGAGCAGGGGCTGATCCATCCCCAGTGCGCTGCACAACCCAGGGCAGCGTTCCAGAGCGTCCTCATGGAGCTGCCAACAACATCCCCCCTCTGCAGCCCTGGCCTCTCCCCCAGCTCACACAGGTGCCCCATCCTTGCAGGCACAGACACGGCAGCACTGGCTCAGCAGCCCCTGTTTGCATTGCACAGAGCAGGGGGAGCACCCCCATGCTGTTGCTGTGGGGACATGAACCTGAGGGAGCACAAATGCCATCAGCCCTGGGGCCAGTAAGGGCTGGGGCATGGCAGGGAAACCACCCAGGTTTGTCCTAACCTCTGCAGTCAGGCAGAAAGTTTGTTCCCATCAGCTGGGAGTGCCCTGTGAGTGCCATCCTGTGGGTGCCCTGTGATGGCACTCAAGGTGATCTGTTCCATAACCTTGCTGGGCACCCAGGTCAGGCTGCCAGGCCTGGAGTTTTCCAGCTCCTCCTTCCAGCCCTTCTTGGGGATGGGCTCACACTGGCACCTCCAGTCCTCTGGGAGCTCCCTGCTGAGCCAGCACTGATGGTAAATGATGGAGCGCAGCCTGGGGAGCTCATCTACAGCTCCCTCATTGCCCTAGGATGGATCCTGTCTGATCCCATTCACCTGTGAGCATCTGAGTGGCTCAGCAGGTCACCCACTGCTTCCTCCTGGATTCCAGGGGCTGTTCTGCTCCCTGTGCCCATCTACCAGCTCAGGAGAACACTTCTCCTGAGAATATCCTTTCCTAATATTGAAAATTGAAACAAACTAGGGGTAAAGTAGCTCAGCCTTTTCCTTATCTTTTGTTACTATATTCTCTACTGCAACCAATAAAGAGTAGAGGTTCTTCTACTCCTCCTTTTTGCTGTTATTTTTTTATAAAAACATTCTTATTCTTTTTGCAGAACCCTCCAGGTTAAGTTTTAATAGAATTTTCAACTCTCAGCTTTTCTTTCTGTATGACCCAGCAACATCCTTAAAGACTTCCTGAGTTGCTGGTCCTTTTTCCACCCCTGAGTCTCCAGAAAAGCTCCATGGGCAGCCAGGCCAGTCATTTTCCTCACTAGCTCATCTTTTGCCTCACTGGGACAGGCTGCTTTTTCCCCCTTATGATTACTTTCTTGAAATGTGTCCATCCTTCCAGGACCCCTTTGCTTTTACGGGCTGTTTCCCTTAAAGCAATCAGTACCTGATTAGGTATTCCCCAAATCTGCAGCCTAAACAGGCCAAAGTCTGCCCTTCCTATTTCCAGTGCAGAAGTTTTGCTGCTGCCCCTCCCTCTTTCACAGAACATTGAACACTTCATTATTTCATGGTCACTGTGCCCCAGGCAGCCTCTGAGCCCCACATCTGCCACCAGCCCTTCTCTGTTTGTGAATAGCAGCAGACAGAGCTTTTTTTTGGCAGTGGGAGTGTTACCAAAAATTTAATAAAACAGAAAATTCCTTAACCCCAATGTAGCATAAAGAAGCAGCATTCTTTATTCAGCTGGATGCACGGGGAAGAGCTCCTCCCAAAGCTGTGCATGCTGAGTACAGGAAAGTTTCTGTTTATATTCTGTATTTTTCATACATATTCATTGATTGTCCTGGACTAAAAATACATATAATAATCATTTCCCCAAAATAATTAATATATTTCCCCTCCCCTTTACCCGGGCATTCTCCTGTCCTGGGGGTCTCCCTGGTGGTCCCTGGTGGTCATGGACCCCAATGTTCCTGTGGGCCTGGCTGAGCTGGCAGGACACTGAGGCTGCTGAACTTCCAGTTCCCCTTCTCACACAATGGACACTGTGTGGTTTCCACAGGCCTGGGGTTGTGGAGAACAAGCTCCAGGTGTGAGCTCACCTGGTGTAGGCAATTTATCATCTGGTACCAATTGGTCACAGAGTGGGCTATGACATCACAGAGTGGGTTATGTGAGGTCATCAAGCAGCCATGGCATCATAGTCTGCCTCTGTGACATCAGAGATCCAGCTGTGACATCACAGGGCAGAGGTCTGACATCACAGTGCAGACTATGGCATCATAGACTCCGGTGTGACATCAGAGACCAGTTGTGTGACATTGGAGAATGGGCTGTGACATCCCAGCAGGCTGTGTCAGGCCACTGGGTTGGTCACTCTCCCCCAGCTCCCCCTCACAGTTTTTCCCAACAAGTCCAATGCTGTTCATGCCCAGCAGGGTCCCTGTCCCCCAGGATCCTCCTGGGCCACCTAGAGCCACAGCCTCCACCAAAGCATGTCCCACAGGATCCACCCCAGAGCCTGACACGGGGACAAGGGGCCAGGGCTGTGTGACCAGGACATCAAGGACGGGGATTATCCAGATCACTGTGACCTGGGGTTGGGTTCCCCAGGGAAGGAAAGAAGTCTGGCAGCTGGAGCAGGGTCTGGGAAGGGCCTCCAAGGTGGGGCTGGAGCCCTTGCGCTTTGAACAGAGGCTGAGGGAGCTGGCCTTGTCCAGCCTGGAGCAGGGAAGGCTGAGGGGCTCCTCATCCCAGCCTGGCAGTGCGAGCAAGGAGGGGATGGAGAACACAGAGCCAGGCTCTTCACCGGGGACTGGGGGGAGACAAAAGCCAATGGGTGGAAGGGGAAAGAGGGGAGATCAGCCAGGGCATGAGCAGATGAAATGAGTCAGGCTGCTTTCAGCATTTCTTCAACACCAAGAGCAGCCTGACCCGCTTCTCCATCCACCACTGATAGATTTGCAAATCAGGAATTGTTTGAGCTGTTCTGTCCTCAGTCCAGGACAAGAGTCCTGATACAAGAACTTAATTGTGTTTATATCTATCACAGAACCACATTAGTCAAAAATTAATTTTAGTATGCAAATCAGTTGTGAACAGTGGACTCATCAGACACAGCTGGGACATTGCACATAGCTCAGCGAAGAGTTTGTAATTGTGTGATTGTTATTTTAATGGTGTAATTTTTATTAAGTTATATCCTGTTCAACTGTGGTCTGTTGGCTAGGTCCAGTGTGGGCTGGAGGGAGCTCAGATTTGCACAAGGCTGCTCTGAGTGCCAGCCTTGGGTGGGGAAAATGGTGGGGTGTATTACTGCGCCTGAGTGGGTCGCTGCTGGTGAGAGAGAGATGGTGAATTTTGTTTCTTGATCAGAAGGCTGATTTATTGAGATATCATATATAATACATTATTACTATACTGAAAAGAATAAAGAGAGAGGTTTGCAGAGCTGCTAGGCTAGGCTAGGAATCGATAGAAAAAAATCTATAACAAAGTTGTGGCCCAAGGACTCAGTCCCCGGCCTTGCACTTTGTGATTGGCACTTAATTATAAACAAGAAGCATGAGCCAATCAAGGTGCCCCTGTTACACTCCACAGCAGCTGATAATAATTGTTTACCTTGTCTTCTGAGGCCTTTGCCCTCCAGAAGACGCAGAAATCTGAAAGAAAGGATTTCTGTGAAGAAATATCTGTGACATCTCACCTTTCTAAATTGTATAAATTAAAAGAAAAATGCTGATGTGGAATGAACAGGAAATTTCTTCACCTGTAAAATATAGAATACTCACAAATCACTAAAACAATCCTACAATCTAAGAAAATTGCAAGAAACAATGCAAAGAGAATTCAAGTCCATGCAGCTGAGTTTCAGGAACAGTCCAAGTGCTGAAGTTGTTTCCTTTGGAATATCTGAGAGTCCTTTTTGGTCCTGAAAACAAACTTCTGCAAAAGAGTTCCATCAATAGTTATCAAAAAACCATTGACAGTCATAAGACAATTTAAAACAATTTCAAACAATTTGAACAATCTTGGAATGTCCTTTTCTGGCCCTTCAATGCTTCAGTGCTTCAGAGCTGCTGCCCGCTATTTTCAATCTTTTTTATTTAATTTTAAATTTTTTTTTTAATTTTTTTTTTTTTGATCGAAAAGCAAAAGAGCAGCAGCCAAGCAGAGCAGTGCCAGAGAAGGAAAGGCCCTGGGGGCCCTGGCCCATGCTGGACCAGAAACCCCAAAACTGGCTCACAAAGGGGGACCAGGACTGGTAGGACAAACCAGAATCCCCAAAAACATAAGGAGGCCACGCAGTGGGCCCAGCCCAGGAACTATCTGAGCCCAACGACCCAGGCCAAACCGAGTAGTGACATGCTTCCTTTCCCCAAAACCACTGAGGCATGCCAGCAGCAGGGAAATAGAAGCAGCCCCAAAAATCCTCATCTTGGATCTAGGAATGTTTGTTCCCCACAGCAAGCAAGCCATGATTGCTTCCCGCTGTGCCCCCTGCCTCTGCAATGCAAATGCATCAGGTGTGTCTCCCATCTGCCTCACAGCACCACCCCCACCGGGCTGGGGACCAAAGGCAGAACTGTCGACGGAAGGGAACCAGGACATCAGTTTGATCATCACAGGCTCAATTTTATTGATCAGTACGGCGGGTTAAATACAGTTAATAATGAACTTCATACATATTGCAAAAGTTGAGCTCAGGATTGGTCAGCTTGCATATCAGCACCTACGCCTACTTCTACATTCCTATGGTTCTACTTTTGATACTTTCTACATATTCTTAGGATGTATTCAGGACTAATCTCAACTCCCTATCCTCATGTTGCAGCAAGGTCGCTGCTGACTCTTCCTTTCAGCTTGCTGACTGCTGACTTTTCTCCTTCAGTTTAACTAGTGGCATTATATCAGTGTGGCCTTTCTCAGCTAACCAATTATTAATAATGCTCTCCACATTTCCCCCGTTTTCTTCTTGTGCAAGGAGATTAGTTTGCCATGTTTTTGCTATTGTACGGCTGACCATGTTTTGGATACAGTTAAAGATACAAGGCAAAATAAGCAAAAACAGTAAGATTACACCCAGCAGTCCTATAGCATAGATCACAAGGTTCCTCAGCCACGGTCCGAGTCCCAGGCCTTTAAGCCATTCGTCAATTCCTAAACCGTCTTCTTCCTTAAGTTTGTGAAGTCCCTGTTGTAATTCTTTTATCTTAGTGTGAATGGACACCGAATGATCAGACAGATTCATGCAACACATTCCCTCAAACTCTTCACATCCATGCCCTTGTGCCAAGAGCAAAAATTCTACAGCAGCTCTATTTTGCAAAACAGCATGGTTAACACTTTGCACATCTGCAGTTAGCATGTCTAGAATTTGTGATGTCTTGTTCAGCTCATTCTTTGCCCAGCATCCTAATTGTTTTGCTAAATTCATGGCTTTATTGGCAGATCCTCCTGGTAAGATAGTTGAAACCACCACCTGTTTGAACGTGCCCCAAAATCGTGGATCTCCTATCTTGCTGCAGTCTAAGTCATGTATGCTACGTTTTCTCCTGTTTGAATTTTGACTCAGCTGCATTAGCAAGGACACATTAGGATGAAACAGTGACAATTTTCCCAAAAAACAGGGTCCACCCTGTGGTTTAGCTGGTATACCATTCCATGCCCTGTCTCCACAAATCAAAAATATTCCTGTGGGTAATTTCATTGGTGCTGTGATATTTGTGCCGTTACATTGACTGTAATGCTGTGGAGAGAATTCACTCACATTCAGGGATGAATCTAGGGTGGCCCATGTTTCTTTAGGTTGGTTTAAATTCTGAGCACCCGAAAGTTTGAAGCTAAACCATCCACCAGCTGTAGTGTTAGATATGCTGGCATTTGTACTTCCAAAAAGATCCAATTCCTCAGGAGGAGAGTGCAAAGAGGTGTTAAGTGATTGGATTAGTAAGCATTGACGATAGCCATCACTCTGACCTGCAGTATACCCTTGTTGCACCGGCAATGTGATGTTTGACATGTTAGACATACATAAGGTTTGATTGTTTATCAAACCGCAAAATTCTCCAGGAGACCACACCGGAAGTCCCACCAGGCATGTTCAAAATGGGTTAGTGACTCCTCCAAGGCTAAGACAAAGTGATGATTGGTTAGTTTGATTAGCAAGTGTTACCCATAAATTTTCCCTTGGTTGACTAAAGTGTGGTACTCCTACTGCTTCACTTGCTACAGCATTGAGCAGTATTACAAAAACAAACCTCATTTTTCTTTCTGCTTACTTTGCTTCTCCTTTTCTTCCTTCTGCTTACGTTGTTTTTTCTTTCTTCGCTGTCTTTTCCCTGGTTTGCTAGATTGTCTATTGTAAGGCTGAGTCAATTCTTGAATATACTGATCTAATTCTAAATCAGCATCCTTGCTCACAGGTATAGCACGAGGTAAGTTTGAAGGTAAATCAGCTTTACAGCGAGCTGCTATGATACCTGAGGCTCTAGTAATTTCAAATATTCTAAGGTTTTCCTGCAACTTCCACCTAAGATATGCTATAACCACTTGTTCTGCACTCTCAAAGAGCTGTAATCCTGTCCGTCCTGGCAGGCCAGTACTATGTTCAAGAGCTCTAACCCAGATATGATTTCGAATCCACTTTCCAAAACAAGATGTACACCATAAATATCCCAATGACTTCTGTGAATACCAATAAACCTGATTACAATCTGCACAATGCAAAGCTACCCATGCATAGCATTTATCTTTATCCTTTTTGCAAACATAACAAGGAAGCGAATGTAAGTAAGGACCAGTATAAAATTGTGTATCTTCAACCCAAAGCAACCAATTCAATGGTGGTGATCGCAAAGCCTCTTCAGCCTTTTTACTATATGAGGCTAACAGCTCAAGGTCTTTCTTTAACACAAGGTGTATCTTATTTCGTAATCGTAGTTCTTGTTCGTTATCCTCCTCAACAACTATATCCTCCCGAGGGTCCCACAACAGTAAAATTGTTCTAATCATAGAAAATTAATTAGCAATCACTGGTACCCCTATTCAAATGAGACCGTTCCCTTTTTTGCCTTCTTTTTCTTATCTGTCTTCAATCTTGCTGCTCCTAATTTCACTGGTCCTGCCACTTTCAAACTTAATTTTTTCAACTTATCAATGCAGCAATCTAATGCTCTATCAGGATCCCCTTGGAAGGGTCCTACAACTGAATGCTGTGTTAAAGGCACTAATTTCCTACACCTTATAGAAACTATACGTGATTTACTTTGAACCTTAATTCTATTTACAATACATTGTATTTCCCATCGATAATAAGCAAGAACCTTCTGTTCAGGAGACTCATAAAGATTTAAAGCTATATATGCATTCTGCCCCGTTTGTCTCCACAATTCATCTTGCCAGCTTTTTCCCCACGTATGCTCGTGTTCACAAGTATGACACCACAAATCCCGTAATAATGATTGTTCTATCCAAAATGTTCTTTTACAACCCCCACAACGTAGAGCTATCCAGGCAGCACAATGTGGATTGTGACAGTCAAGGCAATGTAGTTTCGCTGGATCTGTTAAGTGAAAAGTTGATAATGAGTCAATGAAACCAATCAACTCCTGGGCCGTCCGGTAGTGACGTGTCAGTGCTCTGTCCACCGCTTCCGAGTACTCCTTCAATTGTAACAGTAGTGGTTGTAGGACTAGAAGCAGTTTCTTCCCCAGTCGCTCCCTGTCCTCCTCCGTAAGGCGATCCACCAGAGGCTGCATCAAAAACAGGTTTAGTCCACTTAGCAGGCACCCACAAAGGCCCTGTAGGTGAGGAAACACAAAGATACCCCCGACCCCAATATAATACCTTTGCAGGTTTTTCCCATAATCCTGTACTTGGGTTCTTATACTTAACCCAGACCTCTGTTTCCTTAGTATTTTCCTGACCTGACCTTGGATGATGTTTCATTGCAGGGGGGGTATCATCTTCCCCAAAAATGCATAAATGATTAATCACATACAAAACCTTAGCCAAACATGCTTGTGGATCTGTCAAATCTTGATGTTTCTCAATATACTGCTTAAGGGTACCATTTGCTCTTTCCCGTAAAGCTTTCCTTAACTGTATCAGTAACTCATACAATCGTTTATTATTCACTTCCTTAATTGCTGCTTCCTCTATTCGTTTGACTACTCCTGCAACATACATATAGTCTGTGACCACATTTAAAGGCTCCTGTAAGTTGGACACCGCCCATACTACTGCTAACAATTCCAAAGTTTGTAAGCTATCTGCAGGGTCTGCTGTGAGGAGTTGATGCTTCCATTGTCCTTTTTCTTGCCAGGTAACAGCAGCACGCCTTGATTTCTTTCCTGCATCTGTAAAAACTGTAATAGCTCCTTCTATGGGGTTTTCTTCTCTTAAAGGTCGAGTAATCCAGTTCCATTCTGTCATCCATTGCAAAACTCTAGGCACTAATTTACTAGTCTCTACTTTAGCAGGTGACATCAATAATGCTTCTTGTAAATTCTTTGAATTTATCAAGTACCAGTCCAAGGTTTCTTTTTCCATAGGCAATCTAATAGTAGCAGGTTCTCTACCATCCACTTCAAGAATTCTGAGACGCCCCTTTTTGATTAATGCAGCCAATTGTTCAATTTTTGAAGATATTGTTTTCTTATGCTGTAGTGGTGGTGATAACCATTCCAACACCCGTATCTCCCCCGTTTTCTTTTTGCAACTGAGAGAGAGCACCAAGCAAGTGGCAAGGGCTATTCCAGATAGTAAGGTCAATGGGGTGGTCGAGTTGTCGACGAGACACATACCCTTGCTGTACACAGTTACTAATTTGCTGCAAGGCAAGATGATGCTCCTTTGTCAGGTGTACAGGAGTAGTAGGGTCCACACCTTTTAACAAAGGCCGTAGGGCTTCTAATAAGTGATTTGGTATTCCCACAATAGGCTTCAGCCACTGTAAGTCTCCCAGCAACTTCTGTGCATCATGTAGAGTTTTAATGTCCAATTGTAATTCCAATTTTTGTGGTATTACTATTTGATCCGTCAAAGTCCATCCCAAATATTTCCAGGGCTTTGTAGTCTGAATTTTCTCTGCAGCAATAACAAGTGAATATGCAGCAAGAGTATTTTTAATGGTGTTAATCTGTAAAGAGGAGAATGGCTGTTGCTGTGCAAACAAAATATCGTCCATGTAATGATATATTATAGTTGCTGGCCATTTACAACGTAGTGGCTGTAATGCTGCATCAACATAGAGCTGACATAAAGTGGGAGAGTTGCAAATCTCTTCATGTCATCAGGATGCAGGCCAATAGTGAAAAAAACAATCCTTTAGGTCAATAAATAAAAGTGGCCAGTGTTCTGGAATCATAGCTGGATTTGGAAAACCAGGCTGTAAGGCCCCCATTGGTTCCATTTGGTCATTTACAGCCCTCAAATCATGTATCAAACGATATTTCCCTGATTTATTTTTGATTACAAAAATAGGTGTATTCCAAGGGCTTGTGGATAGTCGCAGGTGTCCCTTTGTATATTGTTCCTGTACCAATTCATGGGCATGCATAAGACTCTCCCCTTTTAATGGCCATTGCTTAACCATCACCGGTGTATCCGTTTTCCAGGTGAGTGGAATGGGGAAAGTCCAAGCAATGGCAATTACCCCAAAGGGTGCTGATTAGTTAACACCACTCCCAATTGTGTTAAAATGTCCCTTCCAATTAAGCAGGAAACTGTAGGAGGCAATTGAACAATTGAAAACACAGCAGATATTTGTTGATTCTCAATGCACACAGACAAAGACGGCGACCTGCTTGCCAATGTAAATCCTCCCACTCCTGTCAGCATGTTTGATGAAGGAAATAGAGGCCAATGTTGTGGCCAGGCTTCTGGAGAAATTATGCTAGTATCTGCTCCTGTATCCAATAATCCATAAAGGGTTATGCTTTGATGCCCATAGGTAATTTCAACCTTTTGTTTTGGTCTATTTTGTAAATCCACAGTTAAAAGTGTAACACCAGTAGAGCCAAAACCTTTTTCATCCCGTGCTTGCCCAGTAAATGATTGTATTCCTGATGTCATTTGTGACAGTGGTACCAATTGAGCAATGCGTTGTCCTTTTGTAATTTTAATCAGAGGATAAAGGGTGTAAGCCATAATTTGTATTTCCCCTGTAAAGTCCGCATCGATAACACCAGGCAAAACAAATAATCCCAACATAGTTATAGAGGAACGTCCCAGCAATAATGCTCCACATGTTTGTCCATTTAGTATAAGAGGACCCTTTATTCCAGTGGGTATCCTCTCAGGCCGGTTCGTCATTAGTGTGACGTCTACTGCTGCTGATAAGTCCAAGCCGAAGCTCCGTGTTGTTGCAGGTTGCAGACAGGAGGTAGCAGCGATGTCACGGCAGCTGCTGGTGTCTCCGATGTCATGGCAGTAACTTGTGTCTGTCCCTCATTGCCGCATCGGTAACACTTGATGAATGGTCTCCAGCCTCTTTACGTGACTGCCAGTGAGCCGCTTTGGAGAGGAGCAAGAGCAGCTAACACCTGATTTTGAGTAGACTATGCTTTTGCAATCCTAATCCTAATTCCTTTAAGGCTTCTGCTATAAATGCCTGTGAAGCTGTTGGCATTAATGCCATTCGCTCTAATGCTTCCTCAATAGTCTAATTTGCCCCTAAAGTAGCTAACACTCTTTGGGTTGCTGGATTGCTATTTTGCAAGGCACACCTGCTTCAATAGTGCCCTGCAACACCAGCCCGATCTATAGCAGTAGCTGTTCTATCGATAAAATTTCCAAATGATTCTTCTCTTCCTTGCTTAATACCCATATAAGCCGGTAACCCTCCTGGCTCTTTAACCATATCTATTGCAGCACGCACTAACCACATAGACTCTCTAAGTTTATCAGCTCCCAATATCATCTGTGCCTCTGTACGTAAGAATGCCTCTAAGCCCATCAGCTCCTTTACTGTTACTCCATGTAATGGGTCATGTGCATTAAACAATAACTGCTGATGCTGAGTGAATATCAACCGAACTATTCCTCTTAAATCATTAGGACATAAAACCTGAGTATTAAAAGGATAATCTAACATTTGCTTAACAGGTTCACTTTTTACTCCAAACTGACTAACCGTAGAACGTAGCTGAGTTAACAACTTCCAATCTAAGGGAGTATATTCTGCTATATTATGCGTAAGGTTCCCCTGTGCATCATACTGTGGTGTGTATGTAACTGGACATGCAAGACTAGAAGCTATTTCCACCGCCTCACCATCCCCCATTTGCATTACTTCTTTCGCCAAAGCAGCCCAAGCTTCCCTCCTCTGTTTAGCCATCTCCCCCCATGGATCACGGTGTGCCCCTGGGATGGGATCTGGCTCTTTAAGGGTGCTATGCTGCTGGCGCTTCGGTGCAGACACCGAGGTTTCGCGCGGGGGGGGCAGTGAAGCAGAGGCTGGCTCATGCGGGGGAAGCGGGAGCCCCCCCTCCCCCGCTGGAGCTGACAGTGAAACCGGAGCCGACTCACACGGAGCCAGCCTGCGGGGGGGAACCAGCCCCCCCGCTGGAGCCGGCTCGGGCGGGGAAGGTGACCCCCCCACCGAGGCTGTAACCTGAGCCGGCTCACGGAGGGGTAGCGGCGGAGGCAAGGCTGGCGGCGGAGGCGAAGCTGGCTTGCCCCTCCCCCCACCATCCGACCCGCCTGAAGCTGGTGGCGGAGGCAAAGCTGGCTTGCTCCTACCTCCACCATCCGACTCGCCCTCCCCCTCTGACAGGAAAGGTGCAGATGGTTCCACTGCGCCTATAGAGAAATCCTCCACACCACTTTGCTGGGGACTCTTAGGCATAAGTACCTTAGTTACAGAGGGTGCCAGGGGATCATCTTCACGACCATACCCTATATTCCTCTTATGAGCTTCTGTTGCCCTTCCTGCTGCCTTTCTCTCAGAGACCTGCTGAAGTAACGTGTTATACACCACCTGCCATAACTTCCCGAATTTCTTTGCTGACTTATCATCATCTAGTACTGTATCCCACAATATTTCCCCAAACTTTCTCCACTCTGATAACTCATGAACTGTATGAGGATTAGAAAAGATACCCTTAGCATGGCCATAAGCTAATAACCCTGGTAACTCCTTTTTTAAATCTATCCCTTTTATCCCACGCCGCTCTAAATAGGCGGTAAATAAATCATATGCCGCTTGCCTATCCATATCTATTAATCAGCGCGCGCTGTTGCAGCTCTCCAGGCTCCTGCGACACGTATTGGCTTAAGTCACCGTTGTGAACCTTAAGGGTGCTTCAAATTCCGGCACCGTCCCGGCTGCTGGGACCCAAACCCAACTTCCGGACCGTGGCGTAATCCCTTTTTCTTTTAATCCGAGAAAAAGGGCAGAGATTCGGTTATGCCCGCATTCTCCACCATTTGTCGACGGAAGGGAACCAGGACATCAGTTTGATCATCACAGGCTCGATTTTATTGATCAGTACGGCGGGTTAAATACAGTTAATAATGAGCTTCATACATATTGCAAAAGTTGAGCTCAGGATTGGTCAGCTTGCATATCAGCACCTACGCCTACTTCTACATTCCTATGGTTCTACTTTTGATACTTTCTACATATTCTTAGGATGTATTCAGGACTAATCTCAACTCCCTATCCTCATGTTGCAGCAAGGTCGCTGCTGACTCTTCCTTTTAGCTTGCTGACTGCTGACTTTTCTCCTTCAGTTTAACCAGTGGCATTATATCAGTGTGGCCTTTCTCAGCTAACCAATTATTAATAATGCTCTCCACAGACAGTCATAAGACAATTTAAAACAATTTCAAACAATTTGAACAATCTTGGAATGTCCTTTTCTGGCCCTTCAATGCTTCAGTGCTTCAGAGCTGCTGCCCGCTATTTTCAATCTTTTTTATTTAATTTTAAATTTTTTTTTTTTTTAATTTTTTTTTTTTGATCGAAAAGCAAAAGAGCAGCAGCCAAGCAGAGCAGTGCCAGAGAAGGAAAGGCCCTGGGGGCCCTGGCCCATGCTGGACCAGAAACCCCAAAACTGGCTCACAAAGGGGGACCAGGACTGGTAGGACAAACCAGAATCCCCAAAAACATAAGGAGGCCACGCAGTGGGCCCAGCCCAGGAACTATCTGAGCCCAACGACCCAGGCCAAACCGAGTAGTGACATGCTTCCTTTCCCCAAAACCACTGAGGCATGCCAGCAGCAGGGAAATAGAAGCAGCCCCAAAAATCCTCATCTTGGATCTAGGAATGTTTGTTCCCCACAGCAAGCAAGCCATGATTGCTTCCCGCTGTGCCCCCTGCCTCTGCAATGCAAATGCACCAGGTGTGTCTCCCATCTGCCTCACGGCACCACCCCCACCGGGCTGGGGACCAAAGGCAGAACTTTCTGCAGAACCCACCTGCCCCTCGCCACTAGGGCACAAGAGGGGCAGCAGAGATGGCAGCCCCCATGGGACAGCAACCGACCAAACACGCCCCAACCCGCCGAGAATGCTGATCTTGAACGCAGACAGGCAGGCTGCCCCCAGAGTCAGCTGGCAGGCAGCCCCCGCTCCACAGAAGGAGAGACCCCCTGCTGGGGCAGCTGCTAGAGTAGCCAGTCCGGGATGATCCGAGTTCGAACAAGCCGCCGGTGCCATGGCAGTTTCTGACGCCGACCCGGAGGGCAGAGCCTCCGACAACGGCAGAGCCGCTGGAGCGGCCAGTCCGAGCGGCGAGGGGGAAGCCGGAACTGGGGAGGGAATCACGCTGAGCATGGGATCCGCCGCGGGCTGCCCCAAGGGTCCCGCGGGTTCAGCGCCGTTTCCAACACCGTCCTGAACAGGGACTGTCTCGGCTTGAGGCGATGAGGAGTCCGATGGAGGCAGCGGAGGGGCCGAAGGGGCCTCCTCCTCCCCTGAGCCAGAAGCTGGAGACGCATCCTTGTTGCCTAGCAACAGCTCAGGGACCAGAAGTGCTGTCTCTTCTGCAGTGTCAGATGCAGGCTCTGACAGGGGTGGGGAGGCTGGTGAAGCCATAGGTGGGACCGCCTGGAGAGTCGGAGACGGGATCGCCTGGAGTGATGGCTCTGGCAGGGGCATGGAGGAAGCCTCAGAGACCGGTGCCACCCCCATGTGTGAAGGAGGCGGAGTCTGAGAGGCCAGCTGTGGCTTGAGCGGCGCCGCCTCCTCCCATCCCCCCCGAAGAGAGAGAAGGGGGAGAAGGAGAAAGTTGCCTCTGCGCAGGCTCCGGAGAAAGAGTAAAAAAAACTTCTTCGTACGGCGAAGTTTCAGCCCCCCCCGCCACAAAGCAGTGGGGGCTGGGAAGCAGAATGTCCTCCCCCACCGGGTCTTCTCCCAGGGACGGTGGAAACGGGGTCTGTCCATAACAGTTAGAAATCCATTGAAAGATAGCTGCTCTGCGTTTCAGAACTGGGAAAAGCTTTACAAATGCTGGGTAGATAGAAGGAAGGACACGTCCCGGGCTCCAGACGAACTGGAAAATGGAGTCCATGCACTCCCAGACAAAAACATCCAAAGCGTACAGGACATCAGTAAAAAACCCAAAAAGCTTTGCCCATCTAAAGAACTCATAGAGATCTGTTTTTGACAGAAAAAACCCATCTTCTCTACACCAATGTTGCCAGAGGGCAATGAGATTCCCCTCTGAAGGAGTAAATTGAATCTCTTCTGGCAAGGCATGTGTCTGCCATATGAAAAGCCACAACCTACGACGGGCTGGTTCATCAGGGATAGAAAAATGAACAGTACCTTCAGAAAGAGTCCAGCTTGCTCTGGTCAGCTCCACAGGTCTGCTGCTCTTTTCTATCATCTTTCCTGAAGGTTTTCCAGAAGAAGGTTCTCTTTGTTGGCAGCCTTGGCTGTGAACTCTGTCCAAATCAGGATCTTCAGTTCTTCAGCTCCTGGCCTGAATCCACTTCTGTGGTTGCTTCAAAGCAACCATCAAATGCTACACATACAGGATTTTTACCCAGTGCAGCAATTTTGCTCCTCTGGTCTTATCAAATTAATTTCTGCTCTGACACGAGGGGTCACCAGATATTACTGTGCGTGAGTGGGTCACTGCTGGTGAGAGAGAGACGGTGAATCTTGTTTCTTGATCAGAAGGCTGAATTTATTGATATATTATATATAATACATTATGACTATACTAATAGGAATAAAGAGAGAGGTTTGCAGAGCTGCTAGGCTAGGCTAAGAATAGCTAGAAAAGAAATCTATAATAAAGTTGTGCCCAAGGACTCAGTCCCCGGCTCGCACTTTGTGTTTGGCCCTTAATTATAAAAAAGAAGCATGAGCCAATCAAGAAACCCCTGTTGCATTCCACAGCATCTGATAATAATTGTTTACATTCTCTTCTGAGGCCTCTGGCCTCCAGAAGACGCAGAAATCTGAAAGAAAGGATTTCTGTGAAGAAATGTCTGCGACAAGGGGGGAAAAGTGTGAGCACAAACCCGAGGAAGCGAGATGCCAGGAAATATGTTCACCCTCACAAAGAGCTAATTAGCAAAGCAAGGCTCTGCTTGCCACTGCTTACTCACACCAAGACAAAATAGGGGGTTTTGGGTGGCTGTCACCTTTCCTGGTACAAAGACGTTCTCTGTGAACTGATATAAAGGCACCTACCATCAACCACGGCAGCTTTCCATGGAAGCAGAGAGAAAATAATTATTTTCTGAGCAACCACCACTCTACTTACCCAAAAATGGCAGCTAAAACCCCATTTTTTAACATTAAGGAGATAAAAAAGGAAAAAGAGATGATAAGAAAACCAGCCTGAGGACAGACAACAAATCAGGCAACCACCAGGATACTGCTGGCTCCTGGCACAAGCGATGATTAATTCCAACCTGGATATAAAACAAGCCTGCACTAGTCCTCTGCTGTCTGGTATTGTCCCAGGATTATGGTAATTAAGCAATTTGTATTACCTGATACTGATAAGAAAAATAAAGCCCCGTTTATGACACCGTATCCCCTAGATTTTACATGGTAGTTACTGAGGCATTCTTGTTACCTGGTGAACATAATATTCGAGATCATAAAGCGCCGCGACTTTCTCATCCAGCATGGAGGCAGAGCTGTTGAATTTGCTGATTAATTTAACCATAATTTCATAATCTGTTTCTATCTTCATGTTCAGCTTTTCAAACTCCTCCTTTAGTTGCTCTATGGGCCGGAACTTCTTCCTCACCTCTTTCTCTCGGGCCTTGGAAACAAAAGGAGGAAAAACCAGATGTGAGATAACAAGATAGGAGATGAAGAGAGACAAGACAGACACAGAAAGGAATGCCAGCCCCAAAATTCACAAAGGGAACCTGGTTGTCTGTGTCAATGGATTTATTGCTCTACATCAGAGGTGCAGGGGCAGGGTCCTTCTGAGAAGCCCAGGAACCCAGTTAGCTGTGATATACACACAATATGAGTGAACAGTAGAGCTCTGTGCACCACTTCTACATCTCTACAGCATTTGTGCACTATTTCTACATGCCATTTCCATCCAATTCAACATCAACCCCACAGGCAGCAGTACTGCTGTTCTCTGCTTGCCTGCAAGTGGATCTTCTCAAAACCTGGCTGCAAAAAGCCCTGAGGCACCTCCCTGATCTTACAGCTGAACCTCTCTGGAACTGGACATGAGGCTGGAGAGCTCCAGAGGTCCCATCCAGCCCAAAGTGCCCAGTGACTCCAACGAGTTCTCAGACACAGACAAAGATGCTTTTGCCTTTCCAAGCATTGAGCAAATTCCTGGAAGGGTCTATCTCCTAGGGAGAGGTGTGAGGATAGAAGCTGTCAGAAAGGGAGGCAGAAGGAGCAGTGATAAGCTGGGGGCAGCTGACGTGCTGTGTCATGGGGCTTGGCCAGCACACAGCCTGTCCTGAGCTCATCTCCCTCGCAGTAACAGCACCCCAAGGGCTGCCCTGAGCAGAGAGCTGACACAAAACATGTGATGAGGAGGAAAGGCTCTGTCAGAGATCTCAAAGAGCCCCAGAGGTGCAGGAACATCAGCACTGGTGGCACTGGGGACAGAGCCTGCTGCTGCAGGGGACAGAAGCTGCAGAGAGGCCATGCTGGAGCTGGGCTGCCCCAAGGACAGGAGAAAGGCAGAAAGCCCCCTTTGGAAGGCATTTGTCGCAAATGCCAAGATGTGTTTGTATGCGGAGTGAGCCTCAGCTGGAGGGTTTGCACTGTCCTGCTCCCCATGAGGGATCAGAGAGGGCTGGAGGAAAACCAAGTGAGCAATGGAGGTGAAAGCTGTGTCAATGGAATGATAAATTGCCAGAGGTACCACACCCAACCCATCCCTCCCTGAGCTGCCTCTGGCGGAGCACAGAGAGGCTCGGTGTAACTCCGTTTCCTCTGATACTGAGCTTTCAGGGAAGGATTTGCTCTCTGCAGGAGTGACTGCAAATGGAATACTTTAGGTCCATTAGATGTAGCTGCTTTTAGCCCAGTTGCTGGGACAAAAGCTATTTTAACAGGGGGTTTTAAAATATGGCTTATTTTCACCTAATAGAGTATCACTAATTTTTGCATTTCAATGATCCTCATTTCCAGCAGCCCTTTTCAGCAGCCCTGCAATCAATCAGCAATGCTGCTATGGAAATAATCTCCAGCAAATGAAATCATGCCGTGCTGCCACATAAGGGAAGAAAAAGCCTTTCTGTGACACCAGAACTTTAGAGCCTTGACTCCTCTTTCAGTTTTTGTTTGAGTAAGCCAAGACCAAGACAGCAGGAGGAGCGAGGGTTAAAGAAATACTGCTGAGGGGGAGAAGGGAAAGAGGCTCTGATGCACCTGATGAGTCACACATCTTCCCACCTATTTACTTCGGGTTGTGGGTTGTTTTGTAACTAAATGGACAACTTGGAGCTTGTGTAAGGAAACGTCAGCCCCTGCTTCACCATGGCCACTTGGGTTTTGCTATCCAGAGCACAAGGTTGGAAACCCAAAGCAAGGAGAGTAAAAGGAAATACCCTCTGTAAATACCGTCAGCTGCAATCCAGTTCCTTTTGGGGTCTGCAGACATTTTTGTGAATTGAGCTGCAGTGAAACAGATAAATTACATTGTTCAGAGCAGCTGTGGCTGCCCCTGGATCCCTGGAAATGTCGAAGGCCAGCTTGAATGGGGCTTGGAGCAACCTGATATAGTGGAAGGTGTCCCTGCCCATGGCAGGGGTGGGACTGGATCAGCTTTAAAGGTCCTATCCAACCCAGACCACTCACAGAATCTTTGAGTCGTACAGAAAAGTCAGGGAACAATATAACTAATAGGTTAATAAAGGTATTTCAGGTCCATATTCACCACAAAATTAGTTTGCACAGTGTTTTCCAAGCAATCATTTTAACCATTGTGTTTCAGCAGAGTGTAACAGGGTGTTTTCAGATCCCTGCAATGTGCATTGCTTTAGAAATGGGAAACTCACCTTCCTTTCTGCCTTCTCACTTTCCTTCATTTTAGCCAAGGCCTTTTTAAGCTCCTCAGATGTGAATGAATTTGCATCGAGATCAATCTTGCCCAGCCTTGCAGAAAAGACAAAACAAACAAGAACATGTAATGAGTGAAAAACGGCCTCAATTCTATTTTCACTGTGACATTCTAGCAATGGCTAATGGCAGGAGGAAAGGAATGAAAAAACCTACTATACTCAAGAAAAGATTAGACAAAGTGCTGGATTCTGTGTCAGGCTCACAGACAACTCCCCCTGAAAATAAAGGGCTCTGCTGACCCAAATTCTCAGATTCCACCACAATAAAAACATCTGATGAATTGATACCTCAGAATTTTGTGTTGCAATTGAGGAACAACCCCAGCGCCACTATATAACTGCAGAGGGCCTACAAGCTTCAACTTGCAGATTTCAGCTTATGAACATTGTACAAAGAGTCATTGGAGACCTCAGTACCTTTCTAGTAAGGGAAGGGACTACAGAGAAGTGGGAGAGGACTCTTGGTCTGGAACTTTAGTGATGGGACAAGGAGAAATGGGATCAAAGTGCAAGAGATAGAAGAGGTTTGATGATGGAAAGAAGTTCTTTACTCTCAGGGTGCTTGTCCCTGACACAGGGACCAGTGCAGAGAGGCTGTGGAGAGGCCCCATTCCCAGCAACGTCCAAGGCCAGGTGAGACAGGGGCCGCAGCAACCTGCTCTGCTGGGAGCTTGCTCAGCTTGGAACCAGAGGATATTCAGGGTCCCTTCCAAGCTAAAAAATTCAAGGATTTGATCATTCTGCCATCCCCATCTCCAACTGAATAGCAGCCCTGAAACTTCAGTGACATCACAGCTCCCAGAGGGTTCCAGGTGGAACGTCCAGGACCTGGAAACGAGCACAGCAGACACTTCACCGGCTGCCAAGGGTCAGTTGCTGCTCACCCAGCACTCTGACCCTCAGCGCTGAGCTGCTGCTGCTGCCTGGGCTTTTTCTGCCGCCTGCTCCGGAGCGCCAATCCCAGCACAATGTGCTCTTCTGTGCCAATGGGGGTACAGTGCCATGCCAGGCAGGGGGCACCCAGCTTGGGCAGGCTGCAGCCATGTGGGAATGGATGGTGGAGGACAGGAAGCCCACAGGGAGATTGTGCTGCCCCTTGCAGACTGACAGAGACACTGTGGAGGACATGGAAGTGGACCTGGGCCTGGATGAGGAAGAGATGATGGAGGTGGACTCCTCCTCTACTTCCATGTCCTCCACTGTTGAGGACATGGAAGTAGATGAGGAGGACAACATCGAAGAGATGGAGGTGGATGAGGAGGATAACACAGAGGAGATGGAAGTTAACATAAAGGATGAGGAGGAGCCCATGGTCCTTGGATGAAGATGCAGCCCCACAGGTAAGACAGGCAGATGCTTCCCACGCCCTGCCCACACACACACTGGGTCCCCTGACGCCAGGCTGGGGCTGGGCTGGATGGCCCCGCTCAGGGACACGGTGCCCGCAGGGGGCCTGGATTGTGCTGCCACAAGCACCAGCCCCGGCCTGCCCTGCGCTTGCCTGGGGCCACGCCAGCCCTGCTAACCCCGGCCCAGCCCCTGGGGCCCAGCTGCCAGCCCTGCTGGGCCCAGTGCTGCCGGCTGAGTCCAGCTCTGCTGCTTCCTTTCTTCCAGGACTGATACACATGATGGCACAGATGCCATGCCTTTGTAAATACGTTTGAAGTTTAGAAGTTCCTTGTAAATATGTTTACTACGTGCGAAGTTTTTTGTAAATATGTTTTCAAGAATGTTAGCCCATCGGATCCCTTGTAAATATGTTCTGTACATTGTTGTTGTTGCTGTTATAACAATTGTTATGACACATGTTCTGTAAATCTGAGATTTGCCGATCTTCAGCAAATAAATACTGTTTCTTTTTAAAACCTGACTTCTCTTGGCCATTCCTTTGGGCACAGGCAGCCTTTGCCTGTGGGTTCCACTTGTGGGTTCCACTTGTTCCGCGTTCCCAGGGCTGGAGGTCCCTGGGGGTGTTGGCACGGCCACACCGGGGCTGGGGGTCCCTGTGCACAGGGGCTCCCACTGACACCACTCCTGGCACTGGGCACTGCTGCTCTTCCTGGCCTGGGGCACAGCGCTGTCCCCAAGAGCTCAGCTCTCACCAACTCTCACACAGGAAGCTCTCACAGCACTGGCCCCTGCAGCCATGCCACCAAAGCAGGCAGCAAACCTTCAGCCACCCTTCCTGCTGCAGCCACAGGCACTTCTGCGCCCAGAGCTGCCAGCAGGCCACAGCCATCCAAAATCCACCTGCACGCTCTCAAGCCCACCACAGCCTTGAAAACTGGGCCACCTGCACCTGGGCTGCTGCAGGGGCTGATCTTTAAGCCTTGCAGCCTCCAAAGACCCTGGGCTCTGCTTCCCAGCCTGTTCTGCACTGCCCTGAGCCCCCATTGTTCCAGAGACAAAAGCCAAGCCAGGGCATCCTCACCCTGCCTGCATTCCTGCTGCTGCCAGCGGCCACGGGCCCCTGGGCCCCACTCGGGTGACAGCTGCACGGACAGGGCAGCCTGTGCTGCTTTGGGCCTTTGGGCCCTGCAGCTGGTGCTGCTGCTGCTGCTGCTGCTGCTGCTGCTGGGGGCCATGGGCCCAACAGGGCCCCCAGCTCAGCCCCTGCCCGGGCAGCTGCCCCCAAAGCCCCACACTCCCTGAGCATCCCCAGCACAGCTGCCAGCGGGAAACCCCATGGGCTTCAGGAAAGAAATTCCCCATAGTGACTAAACCAAGGGGTCCAAGGGGAAAGTCAGCACAAGCTGATGTTTACATCAACTTGACAAAGATGCCTGCCGAGCAGGTGAGATCTCCAGAGCCTCTGGCAGTGCTTGCTCTGCACGTGAGCCTGTGGGACACAGCACCGGGCTCAGGCCAGCCCTCAGCCCCTCACAGATGATCCCAAGGAGCAGGCTTAGAAAGCAGTTTCACACCACTTCCTGCACATATTTCAAAGGACTACATGTCATTCAAGGAAGCCACCTTGCACATTTAGTTTTGGTGTCGTGGCATGAGAAGCCATGACGTTGTCTCTGAATGTGCGCTCAGGGCACTTCCACTGCCATCCCATAGGGAACACAAATGATAGGCCTCTGCTTTCAGCACTTCTGAGCTCCTGACCCAGCAAGGAAGTCTGAGGTAAATGCAGGAACTGAGTGCACCAGGGGACCTGGCCTCTAATAAAAGGCATAAATTACTCAGGCCACTCAAACCAATGCCTTGCATGTCTGTACATTTTTTGTCCTTCTCTCATCCTTCACGTTACTTTCCCCAAAACCTACCATTGGACGAATGGTCAAGGCATGCACCATTAGGGCATCCTTACACCGTGGTGCCAGCCTATATAAGGCTAACAGTCAGGGTGTGGTAGAGGTGCTAGTAGGCTCCCAAGTTTTTCAACAACAAACTTGAAAAAGATCCGTGCATTATATGTGGAGTGATGGGGCATTTTCAACAGATTTGTTAAAATAAAGGCTATCACCAGGGACCTTCTAACTCTCACAGGCACTGTCCTCACTGCCCCCTCGTCCACACGCTTTCCAACACCAGCTAAACCGCTGGCCTGCGGGAAACCCCACACAGACACAGAAAGGCCCCGCACGATGACACCAAACGCGAGGCCGTTCCGCCCCACTCTCCCCAACACCGTGGAGAACCAGCACAGTGACCTTCTCAGATCCAGCGGGACAGCTCGATCGCTGCAGAAAACTCGACAGAAGACAGCTCTGCCCTGGAACCCAAAGGCAGCTGCTAAGAGCCTTTTCAATTCCCATCCACGATATTTATGTTCACCATATTCCAACAGGCAAATACAGGCCTGAGGAACATCCCAGAGACATTTTGATTTTAACCAACACCAGGGAAGGGATGGAGACACTCACTATACTACCTGAGGTACTCGCCTTGACGTCTTTGCAGGAGATAACTGTCCAGGGTCTATGCTTACTCCCTCCCCTTTTCATTCCAAAAGGAACAGTTACAGCCAGAGCCAACCTCCTACGGGGCATGATCCCCACACCAACTGATCCAATGGTGTTGTGGGCACAGATTACAGGCCCAAATAGACCCATTCTAAAGTGTGCTTTGTTATGTAAGGGGAGAAATAGACGTCTCTTGGGACTATTAGATACAGGAGCTGACATCATCATAATTTCCCGCTCTGATTGGCTAAAGAATCGCCCCTGGTTCCAGCTGCTGGGGTAATTTTAACCATCAGGAGAGCCACTACCAGCTTCTGGAGTCAAGGTACCATCTGCAGGGAAGGTCCTGAGGGCACAGTTGCTACAGTAAAATCATTCGTCTCCTGGGCACCAATAACACTTTGGGGAAGGGACCTCTTGTCCCAATGGAGGAGAAGGCTAGAGATCTGTCATGGTTTGATGCTCGCACAATGCCAGTGCCCCCATGAAAATACACTCTCCCTTGTTTCTGCTGTTAGATGTGATCAGTAATAAGTAAAGGAGGGTCCCACTTAGAAATAAAGAAAACTTTATTAACTAAACTACAACTATAAGTAAAAAGAAACACACAGGGAAAATGAAGACCTGCCAAAAACTTTTCCTCCTCCCCCCACCAAATCTCCAGTACATCTATCCCCAAATCACCAACTCTTGGTCCAGCACCCCCCTTGAGATAATCAATACTCAGTTCATCAAGAGGAGTGGAGTCCTTCTTGTGCCATAGGCTTCCCCAGCAAACACCATTGAAACCTCGTGTGTTCCCACGTCACTCGTGGCACCGCCCAGAGAACATCTGCCATCGTGACCTCTTCCTTCCATCTCCAGTGCTCTCACCACTGCACATGGACCAGAGCTGCTTCTAGGGTCATCTTTTCAGGATGATTTGTCCCGTTCCAAAAAGAGCACAGTCTCACTTTTGGGACACCTGTCTCCCCCAAATTCCACCTCCTGGGGCCGAGGGGTACCAACAATGTACCCTCTTGGCTCTTAGCCATTGTCTCCCCCTGGATGCAGTCTCTTTGTCACAGGAAACATGTTTCTGTCCAGGGCTATAACAAGAAGAGTCCAGCTAAGGCCACTTCATCATCTCTTCCCACCTAAGATTCTTCTCTCCCAACGTCTTTCACTTGCCCAGACCTTCATCACACTTGCCCATTTCCTTCTTAATCTTCCACTCTATCCCTCTTCTAGGGAAGGTTACTTTTCTGTAAAGGTTTTATTGTACCAAAAGGGGTTAAAAACTCAGGCTCTGCCTGCCTGGAGACTCCCACAAGCGGCCGGACACCTTCTCGCTGCACCCCCCCTTTGTCCGCAAGCCGGGCTGTTCTGCCAGGACATGATATTAAATTTCAAGGCAGTCCAGGCTCTCTCTCTCTCTGTCTCCTGGGGGGGTCTGTCCGATGCCTCCTGGTGCTTCTCTCTCTTTAACCCCTCCACACTCGGCGCCAGGCCTACCTCTCCCGGCCGCATGGCTTTTACCCTCCCCCGGCCCAGCCAGCAGCTGGGACAGGGGAGAGATCCGAACTCTTTCCCACCAGAAACCCAAAAGAGCTTCCCCCGGGGCATGCTCTGCTTTTGAACCCCTGTGTTCTCAGAAGCGTGACAATGTCCCCAGCAGCCAAACCAGGTGCCAATATTAAAATCTGAAAACCTATTGGTGTGACGACAGCATCCCAGAAAACTTACTTCCTCTCAAACCACGGAAAGATCCTATCAACTCCTCAGGATTTCTAGACGGTGCAACTGAGCAGCACGCCACACTTTAGTCAACCTGGAAGATCAAAGACCCCATATGGGTGGATCAGTGGCCCCTCCCAGGCAGAAAGTAAAAGGCCCTGAAGTCCCTCATGCAGCAGCAGCTCTCTGTGGGCCACGTTGTACCATCTACTAGCCCCTGCAATGCACCTGTGTTTGACATACAAAAGCCTGGCAAAGACAAGAGGCGGCTCCTGCAGGACCTCAGGAAAATCAATGAGGTCATTGAGGACATGGGCGCCCTCCAGTCCAGCCTGCCCTCAGCCTCCATGTTACCTCGAGCTTGGCAGATGGTTGTTACAGATCTAAATGACTGCTTTTTTGAATTCTCCTTGCACCCAATGAAAGCCCCTTGTTTGCCTTTTCTGTCCCCAAATCGACAGCACCTTTACAGAGGTACCAGTGGACTGTAATGCAGTAAAGAATGAAGCAGAGCCCAACTATTTGTCAACGGCTTGGAGCCCAAATTCCCTCACCCTTGCGGAAAAAACATACTAACATTATTATTTTTATTACATGGGTGATACATTAGTTTGTGCAGAAGCTCAAATCATTTTGGATGTTGCAGTACAAGATGTCATCACGGCAGTAGAGCAGAAAGGTTTTGAGATTGCAGTAAATAAAGTCCCAAAGACACCCCACTGGAAGCAACTCGGCCTAAAAAGCACAGAGAGAACCATCACACCCCAAACACTGCACATCAAGGACATCCCAAAGACTCTTCCAGAACCCCAAATGCTCTGTGGAAGCATCAGTTGGGTACATTCACTGCTGGGAATCACCACAGAAGATCTCATGCCGCTGTTCTTCTCCTTAAAGGCAGTGAAGGACTCGATTCCCGTGATCACTGACACCACAGGCAGAAGCAGCTGTACAAAAGGTATCCTGGGTGATTCAAACCAAACAGGCACACAGATACCACACTACGTTTCTTTTCTCCCTGGCAATCCTTGGTGTAAGTCCAAAATTCCATATATTTTTGTTTCAGTGGGACTCAACTATCTCAGATCCCCTGATAATAATTGATTGGGTTTTCAGAGCACACTAACCTACTAAAATGATAACAACCCCACAGAAAATTATTGCACAACTAATTAGGAAAGGTAGGAAACATCAGTGCTCCCTATCAGGAACAGACCTTGTGAATATATACTTACTTCTCACTCAAGAGCACCTCAATTGCCTACTTCAAAAATCTGAACCACTGCAATATGGCTTAGATAGTTTTTGAACAGGCTGGGATCAGCCACCAATTCTACCATCAAAACATTCCTGCACTGCTCAGGATGTTCAAAATTACCTGAGACCCAGCAAGATCCATTTTAGCCACCTGCCCAAATTGTCAGAACATGGCCCTGCTTCTGTCAGAGCTGAAGTCAATCCAAGAGGACTAGAGAGTCTCCACATCTGGCAATCAGACATCACACACTAAGCCCCTTTCGGCAGATTAAGTACATCCACGTCTCAATCGATGTCTTTTCCAGTGAGATTTTTGCCTCTGCCCATGATGGTGAAAAATCAAAGACGCTATAAAACATTAATTTTTAAGTTTTTCCACCTTAGCATATCCACAGAAAATTAAAACTGAAGATGCTCTTGCTTATGCCTCACACTGATTCCAACAAGTTTCTGACCATTGCGGTATAAAACATATCACAGGCATACCACACTCCACCACAGGACAGTCCATAGCCGAGAGGGCCAACTGATCCATCAAAAGGATCCTTGATCAACTGAGAGGGGGAGTCCAGATATTATCTCCCATTGAGACATTGGCCAAGGCCTTTTACGTACTCAACTTTTTGAACAACTCATTTATGGAGAAAACTCCCTTAGTCATAAGGCATCCTACTAATTCAGCTGCAGCCCAATTAAAAGAACAGCCACCTGTGTTGACCAAAGAACCTGAATCTAAACAATTTATGGGCCCTTTCCCATTGATTACTTGAGAAAGAGAAGATGCCCTTGTCTCTACAGCAACACTCCTAAGATGGATCCCAGCAAAATACATTAAAACTGTTTCTGCGAACCGCGAGGCAAATACCAGAGCCACCATCAGAAGAACAGAATGGAAGCCTAAGAGAGACAGCAGCATCCCGAGAAAGAACAAGGAGAAGGACAGAAGAAGATCTCCTAAGCAGCGTTGAACACACACACCAAAACCAAGATAGCTCAGACACCACTAACCAGGTTCTATGTCTTAACATTTGTAAAAATTATATTTAAGCATTGACATATGGTTCTTCTAATAAGCTGTGTTCACACCCTTGCCTTATAGAAGAGAAAGTTTAGTGGGACCACAAATTAAGTTCCACCTTCTAATCTCTTCATCTGTCTACTTTTAGTACACCCAAACCTCCAGATATTAAATTACCAAAGTCAGAGGATGCTGCCGTTGGTTGCTGCTGCAGCAGGAATCTGGATGCTCCTCACTGAGCCACATGCCTTCAGCTGGGCGCTTCCACAGACGAGCCACAAATTCTTGTCCATGTACAAGCCTGTCAGGCATTTGAGGGCATGTGTTTTTTCTACCTGCTGTCACATAGGGAGTCAGCATACCAGGGCATCCAGCTGCTGAAAGATCAAGGAAACAAGATGCAGATAGAAGGCAACAACGACTGGTTCAGTGGACTTTGCAACCACTGGGGGATGAAAGGCTGGCTTTCATCTTTGCTTAAGACTGTTGTGTGGGTGTTGTTTTTCTTATTCATTGTGTTGGTTATTTTATCCTTTTTTGCTAAAGGCCTGCAAAACTCTATGGCAGAAGACTTCTTTATAGACAACAAAAAGGGGGGAGTAGTGAGGGCCCAGGGGCCTACCACTGGAACTCTAATACCTCAGGGCAAAGTGACCAAGGAAAAAGAGAGACACTGCTCTGAATGCAACGGTCTCACCCATGGGCATTTTCAGGCTCATGGCGTTTTATTGGTAACACCCGGTTCAACTGCTGTATTTTCCTTATATGTATTCCCCCTAGAATGTCCTCACCTCTGCTGTAAAGTTTTAGTCCTGGCTTTTTCCACTGTCCCCTGCTTTTTCCCCCAATTTTCCCTCTGAGTGCCAAGCCCCATTTTGTCTCCGTTCCTGGACGCTCTTCAGTGCAATCCACTCAGGTGTTTCCAGTTCCACACAAAGATCCCTCTCTCGCCTCGTTCACCAGCAGTTTAAGCAAGCACGCTCCCAGCTCTACGTGTGCAGGTCACACACAGAGGTTGCTGTGGGCAGGCTGCAATGCAGGAAGTGAGTGCAACAGAGAACCTGGCCTCTAATAAAAGGCACGAATCCAGCAACCCACCAAAAAAAAGACTTGCAAGTCTCTACTTTTTCCTTATCCTCTCAGTCCTCATGCCACTTTCCCCATCATTTCTGACTGGGAACATGGCTTCTCTCTCTCCTGTCTGCAGGTCCAGCCACACGTACGACCCTGCAGGAACAGCCTCACCCACAGGGAAGTGGAAGAGCACACTATGTGAGGAAATTTAGTGACAGGACAAGGAGGAATGGGATCAAACTGCAAGAGGTAGAGGAGATTTGATGATGGGAAGAAGTTCTTTACTCTCAGCGTGCTTGTCCCTGACACAGGGACCAGTGCAGAGAGGCTGTGGATGCCCCATCCCCAGCAACGTCCAAGCCCAGGTGGGACAGGGGTTACAGCAACCTGCTCTGCTGGGAGCTTGATCAGCTTGGAACCAGATCATCTTGAGGGTCCCTTCCAGGCCAAACCATTCAAGGATTTGATCATTCTGCAGTCCCCATCTCCCTCTGCACAGCACCCCTGAAACTTCAGTGACATCACAGCTCCCAGAGGGTTCCAGGTGGAACGTCCAGGACCCAGAAACGAGCACAGCAGACAGTTCACTGGCTGCCAAGGGTCAGTTGCTGCTCACCCAGCACTCTGACCCTCAGCGCTGAGCTGCTGCTGCTGCCTGGGCTTTTTCTGCCGCCTGCGCCGGAGCGTCAATCCCAGCACAATGTGCTCCTCTGTGCCAATGGAGGTACAGTGCCATTCCAGGCAGGGGGCACCCAGCTTGGGCAGGCTGCAGCCATGTGGCAATGGATGGTGTGGGACAGGAAGCCCACTGGGAGATTGTGCTGCCCCTTGCAGACTGACAGAGACACTGTGGAGGACATGGAAGTGGACCTGGGCCTGGATGAGGAAGAGATGATGGAGGTGGACTCCTCCTCTACTTCCATGTCCTCCCCTGTTGAGGACATGGAAGTAGACGAGGAGGACAACATCGAAGAGATGGAGGTGGATGAGGAGGATAACACAGAGGAGATGGAAGTTGACATAAAGGATGAGGAGGAGCCCATGGTCCTTGGATGAAGATGCAGCCCCACAGGTAAGACAGGCAGACGCTTCCCACGCCCTGCCCACACACACTGGGTCCCCTGACGCCAGGCTGGGGCTGGGCTGGATGGCCCCGCTCAGGGACACGGTGCCCGCAGGGGGCCTGGATTGGGCTGCCACAAGCACCAGCCCCGGCCTGCCCTGTGCTTGCCTGGGGCCACGCCAGCCCTGCCAGCCCCGGCCCAGCCCCTGGGGCCCAGTTGCCAGCCCTGCTGGGCCCAGTGCTGCCGGCTGAGTCCAGCTCTGCTGCTTCCTTTTTTCCAGGACTGATACACATGATGGCACAGATGCTACACCTTTGTAAATACGTTTGAAACTTTTGAAGAGTTCTGTAAATACGTTTGAAAGTTTAGAAGATTTCTGCAAATACGTTCCTTCCATTTGAAGTTCTCTGTAAATACGTTTTGAAGATTGTTAACCCATCGGATCCCATGTAAATATGTTCTGTACATTGTTGGTGTTGTTGTTGTTATAACAATTGTTATAATGACACATGTTGTGTAAATCCAAGATTTGCCGATCTTTGGCAAATAAATACTGTTTCTTTTTAAAACCTGACTTCTCTTGGCCATTCCTTTGGGCACAGGCAGCCTTTGCACACTTGTGGGTTCCACTTGTTCCGCGTTCCCGGGGCTGGAGGTCCCTGGGGGTGTTGGCACGGCCACACCGGGGCTGGGGGTCCCTGTGCACAGGGGCTCCCACTGACACCACTCCTGGCACTGGGCACTGCTGCTCCTCCTGGCCTGGGGCACAGCGCTGTCCCCAAGAGCTCAGCTCTCACCAGCTCTCACACAGGGAGCTCTCACAGCACTGGCCCCTGCAGCCATGCCACCAAAGCTGGCAGCAAACCTTCAGCCACCCTTCCTGCTGCAGCCACAGGCACTCCTGGGCCCAGAGCCGCCGTCAGGCCACAGCCATGCAAAATCCACCTGCACGCTCTCAAGCCCACCACAGCCTTGGCAACTGGGCCACCTGCACCTGGGCTGCTGCAGGGGCTGATCTTTAAGCCTTGCAGCCTCCAAAGGCCCTGGGCTCTGCTTCCCAGCCTGCTCTGCACTGCCCTGAGCCCGCATTGTTCCAGAGACAAAAGCCAAGCCAGGGCATCCTCACCCTGCTCGCATTCCTGCTGCTGCCAGCGGCCACTGGCCCCTGGGCCCCACTCGGGTGACAGCTGCAGGGACAGGGCAGCCTGTGCTGGCCAGGGGGCACGGGGCTTTGGGCCCTGCGCCTGCTGCTGCTGCTGCTGCTGCTGCTGCTGCTGCTGCTGGGGGCCATGGGCCCAACAGGTCCCCAAGCTCAGCCCCTGCCCGGGCAGCTCCTCACAAAGCCCCACACTCCCCGAGCATCCCCAGCACAGCTGCCAGCGGGAAACCCCACGGGCTTCAGGAAAGAAATTCCCCATAGTGACTAAACCAAGGGGTCCAAGGGGAAAGTCAGCACAAGCTGATGTTTACAGCACCTTGACAATGCTGGCTGCAGAGCAGGTGAGATCTCCAGGGCCTCTGGCAGTGCCTGCTCTGCACGTGAGCCTGTGCGGCTGCTCCCAGTGGGACACAGCACCGGGCTCAGGCCAGCCCTCAGCCCCTCACAGATGATCCCAAGGAGCAGGCTCAGAAAGCAGTTTCAGACCACTGCCTGCAGATATTTCAAAGGACTACATGTCATTCAAGGAAGCCACCTTGCACATTTAGTATTGGTGTTGTGGCATGACAAGCCATCAAGGTGCCTCTCAATCTGCACTCAGGGCACTTCCACTGCCATCTCAAAGGGAACACAAAGGACAGGCCTCAGCTTTCAGCACTGCTGAGCTCCTCACCCAGCAATAAAGCCTCAGGACAGGCAGGAACTGAGTGCACCAGGGAACCTGGCCTCTAATAAAAGGCATGAATCCCGGTGCCCACCCAAACCAATACCTTGCATTTTTCTACATTTCCCGTCTTCTCTCATCTCTCATGTCACTTTCCCAATTCTCTCTTACTGGGAACTTGGCTTCTCTCTCTCCTGTCTGCAGATTAGGCCAAACGTGTGACCCTGCAGGAACAGCCTGACCCACAGGGAAGTGGGAGAGGACTCTTGGTCAAGAACTGTAGTGACAGGACAAGGGAGAATGGGATAAAACTGCAAGAGTTGGAAGAGGTTTGATGATGGGAAGAAGTTCTTTACTCTCAGCGTGCTTGTCCCTGACACAGGGACCAGTGCAGAGAGGCTGTGGATGCCCCATCCCCAGAAACGTCCAAGCCCAGGTGGGACAGGGGTTACAGCAACCTGCTCTGCTGGGAGCTTGCTCAGCTTGGAACCACATCATCTTGAGGGTCCCTTCCAGGCCAAACCATTCAAGGATTTGATCATTCTGCAGTCCCCATCTCCCTCTGCACAGCACCCCTGAAACTTCAGTGACATCACAGCTCCCAGAGGGTTCCAGGTGGAACGTCCAGGACCCAGAAACGAGCACAGCAGACACTTCACCGGCTGCCAAGGGTCAGTTGCTGCTCACCCTGCACTCTGACCCTCAGCGCTGAGCTGCTGCTGCCTGGGCTTTCCCTGCCGCCTGCTCCAGAGCGCCAATCCCAGCACAATGTGCTCTGCTGTGCCAATGGAGGTACAGTGCCATGCCAGGCAGGGGGCACCCAGCTTGGGCAGGCTGCAGCCATGTGGCAATGGATGGTGTGGGACAGGAAGCCCACTGGGAGAATGTGCTGCCCCTTGCAGACTGACAGAGACACTGTGGAGGACATGGAAGTGGACCTGGGCCTGGATGAGGAAGAGATGATGGAGGTGGACTCCTCCTCTACTTCCATGTCCTCCCCTGTTGAGGACATGGAAGTAGACGAGAAGGACAACATCGAAGAGATGGAGGTGGATGAGGAGGATAACACAGAGGAGATAGAAGTTGACATAAAGGATGAGGAGGAGCCCATGGTCCTTGGATGAAGATGCAGCCCCACAGGTAAGACAGGCAGACGCTTCCCACGCCCTGCCCACACACACACTGGGTCCCCTGACGCCAGGCTGGGGCTGGGCTGGATGGCCCCGCTCAGGGACACGGTGCCCGCAGGGGGCCTGGATTGGGCTGCCACAAGCACCAGCCCCGGCCTGCCCTGCGCTTGCCTGGGGCCATGCCAGCCCTGCCAGCCCAGGCCCAGCCCCTGGGGCCCAGCTGCCAGCCCTGCTGGGCCCAGTGCTGCCGGCTGAGTCCAGCTCTGCTGCTTCCTTTCTTCCAGGACTGATACACATGATGGCACAGATGCCACGCCTTTGTAAATACATTTGAAACTTTTGAAGATTTCTGTAAATACGTTTGAAAGTTTAGAAGATTTCTGCAAATACGTTCCTTCCATTTGAAGTTCTCTGTAAATACGTTTTGAAGATTGTTAGCCCATCGGATCCCGTGTAAATATGTTCTGTACATTGTTGGTGTTGTTGTTGTTATAACAATTGTTATAATGACACATGTTGTGTAAATCCAAGATTTGCCGATCTTTGGCAAATAAATACTGTTTCTTTTTAAAACCTGACTTCTCTTGGCCATTCCTTTGGGCACAGGCAGCCTTTGCACACTTGTGGGTTCCACTTGTTCCGCGTTCCCGGGGCTGGAGGTCCCTGGGGGTGTTGGCACGGCCACACCGGGGCTGGGGGTCCCTGTGCACAGGGGCTCCCACTGACACCACTCCTGGCACTGGGCACTGCTGCTCTTCCTGGCCTGGGGCACAGCGCTGTCCCCAAGAGCTCAGCTCTCACCAGCTCTCACACAGGGAGCTCTCACAGCACTGGCCCCTGCAGCCATGCCACCAAAGCTGGCAGCAAACCTTCAGCCACCCTTCCTGCTGCAGACACAGGCACTCCTGGGCCCAGAGCCGCCGTCAGGCCACAGCCATGCAAAATCCACCTGCACGCTCTCAAGCCCACCACAGCCTTGGCAACTGGGCCACCTGCACCTGGGCTGCTGCAGGGGCTGATCTTTAAGCCTTGCAGCCTCCAAAGGCCCTGGGCTCTGCTTCCCAGCCTGCTCTGCACTGCCCTGAGCCCGCATTGTTCCAGAGACAAAAGCCAAGCCAGGGCATCCTCACCCTGCTCGCATTCCTGCTGCTGCCAGCAGCCACTGGCCCCTGGGCCCCACTCGGGTGACAGCTGCAGGGACAGGGCAGCCTGTGCTGGCCAGGGGGCACGGGGCTTTGGGCCCTGCGCCTGCTGCTGCTGCTGCTGCTGCTGCTGCTGCTGCTGCTGGGGGGCATGGGCCCAACAGGTCCCCAAGCTCAGCCCCTGCCCGGGCAGCTCCTCACAAAGCCCCACACTCCCCGAGCATCCCCAGCACAGCTGCCAGCGGGAAACCCCACGGGCTTCAGGAAAGAAATTCCCCATAGTGACTAAACCAAGGGGTCCAAGGGGAAAGTCAGCACAAGCTGATGTTTACAGCACCTTGACAATGCTGGCTGCAGAGCAGGTGAGATCTCCAGGGCCTCTGGCAGTGCCTGCTCTGCACGTGAGCCTGTGCGGCTGCTCCCAGTGGGACACAGCACCGGGCTCAGGCCAGCCCTCAGCCCCTCACAGATGATCCCAAGGAGCAGGCTCAGAAAGCAGTTTCAGACCACTGCCTGCAGATATTTCAAAGGACTACATGTCATTCAAGGAAGCCACCTTGCACATTTAGTATTGGTGTTGTGGCATGACAAGCCATCAAGGTGCCTCTCAATCTGCACTCAGGGCACTTCCACTGCCATCCCAAGGGGAGCACAAAGGACAGGCCTCAGCTTTCAGCACTTCTGAGCTCCTTACTAGCAATGATATCTCAGGAGGACGCAGGGTTTGCAGGCCCAGGGGCCTATTACTGGAACTATAATACCTCACGACAAAAATGACAAATTAAAGTGAAGTGAGACAGCCCTCAAAATACAATGTTTTATCAGTTTTATCAAGGCTTGCTGAATGCACCGTTGGCACCCTCCAGCAGCATGAGGGATGAGGGCTGGCTCAGCTGCTGAAGCTCAGGGGACATTTTGAAACCTCTGCATCCAGAGCCACCAGAGCAATCAATGGGGAGACAGCCGCCTGCAGTGCAGCATCCTTGGGTGATTTTTTAGTCCTCTGGGTGGGCCACCCTTTACATCATGGGCAGCTCTGGGTAACAAATTATCCAAAGATGAGAGGGATACATAATTTCGAGTTAGGGAGTTCTCCTTTTAGAGGGAAAGACTGTTGCTAAGGGAAGTTGGAAGTTGCTTGTTCATTGGCTCTTTAAAGAGTTCCCAGTCATTTTTGTGTGTTCTGTTCATCTTATAGCATTCTGGGACTGAGTTAGGGAAAGTCTCTATTTTTAGAAAACTCAGGGTGTTAGAAGAGTTGCAAAATTTTCCCCACTTTTTCATATGATTTATAGAGTTTTCTGAAAGGTTCAAAGTTCTAATATTCAACCCAGACTCTTTCCTGCCCCTGGAATTCCTGACCCCACTGATACCAAGATAAGGATGAGAGACGGAAACTGCTGTAAAGCACAGACAAGCCACCTGCTGTCTGACATCTTCCCTCCTTCTCTACCCCCTGCCCACGTCTGTAGTGATCACACAGGCCTGGATTCTACCCTAACCCATTCTCCAGTACCTCTCCTCCCTGGATCCCCCTCAGATAGCTCACAAAATGGAGTCCCTCCTTTGGAAGGGGTTGTCAATGTCAAACTCCCTCCCACCCCCAGCTCTCTCATCGGGTCTTCCCCCTGTTTGGGTCCTACCCCTGCATCAGGAACCACCCCTGCATTGGGATCCAGCGCTTCCTTGCCTACTCCCGCTGCCCTACCCCCTCCAACTCAGCCCCGTTGCGGATCCCACACTGTCAGAGCCGGAAGTGTGAGGGGCGGTAACCGGAAGGCCGCCATCTTGGCTACCAAAGGCCCACAAAACCGGGCCTGGCCAGGCACCCCAAGGCCCCGCTCCTCTGCCAGAGACCAAGTTCCCTCTTCTGGAGAGGAGAGGGAAGGTTCATCCCACCTTCAGCATGAGCCTGAGGATTCTTGGCAGAGGATGGAGAAGCTGGCAGCTGAAGAGGGGGACTGGGAATTGGTAGCTAAAATACAAGCAGCACCGGTGCAGTACCAGAGGGGGGCTAACCCCCAATGGGAAGCTGTCACACACGGGAGATGAAAGACCGTTATAAAGCAGCGAAAGACCATGGGACAGGCTCACTGTATTTTAATAATTTCTTAAATGGAGTCATTGCTTCACATGTAATGGGGCTCACAATCTGCACCATTTTATGCACATCCTACTTTCTCCACTGAATTTGTTCTGTGAGAAGGAATGGGGAAAAATCTAATACAACAACTATTAAAACACTATGCTAGGGAAGACAGGCGGGCACACCTAACACTAGTCCATCTAGCCAGGGAGGAATATTTCATTAAACCTGCGAATCACGCAAGACACCTTCCTGAGCTGTGTTAGAAGAGATAAAAGTGCTGCAAACACAGCTCTCATGCAGACACCCAATGGAGCAACACCTACTCTAGATTTCACAGACAATCTGCAGGGACCTGGGAATACTTTATAAATTTTAGTGACCGCCTTACACAAGCAATAGAGAAGCAAGTTGAACATCTAAAATTCAGGAAGGTACTACTTCCTACCCTTGCTGAAACAAATCTTAACAACACCTGAAAAGACATATTACCCTCTCTACCCCTCACCCCAAAACCTACCATCGCACAAATGGTCGAGGCATGCACACTCAGGGCATCCTTACACTGTGATGCCAGCCTACATAAGGCTACCAGTGAGGGTAGAGGGTAGAGGGTAGTAGAGGTGCTAGTAGCCTCCCAAGCTATACCCTGACATACACATGAAAAAGGACCTTGCTTTAAATCTAGGGAGATGGGGAGATGAGGCATTTTTGACAGAATCGTAAAAATACAGGGTGTTAGCAGGGACCTTCTAGCTGTCACAGCCACTGTCCTCACTGCCCCCCTCGTCCACACGCTTTCCAACACCAGCTAAACCACTGGCCTGCAGGAAACCCCACACAGATGCAGAAAGGCCCTGCGCAATGACACCAAATGCGAGGCTGTTCTGCCCTACTCTACCCATCATCGTGGAGAACCAGCACAGGGCCCTTCTCAGATCCAGCAGGACAGCTCGATCGCTGCAGAAAACTCGACAGAAGACAGCTCTGCCCTGGAACCCAAAGGCAGCTGCTAAGAGCCTTTTCAATTCCAATCCACGATATTTATGCTCACCATATTCCCATAAGCAAATACAGGCCTGAAGAACGGCCCAGAGACATTTTGATTTAAACCAACACCGGGGAAGGGATGGAGACACTCACTGTACTACCTGAGATACTCGCCTTGACGTCTTTGCAGGAGATACCTGTCCAGGCTTTATGCTTATTACCCGCACTTTTCATTCCAAAAGGAACAGTTATAGCCAGAGCCTACCTCCCACGGGACATGAACACCACACCAGCTGATCCAATGGTGATGTGGGCACAGATTATGGGCAGAAATAGATCCATTCTAAAGTGTGCTTTGTCATGTAAAGGGAGAAAGAGATGTCTTTCAGGACTATTAGATACAGGAGCTGGCATCACCATAATTTCCCTCTCTGATTGGCAAAAAGAATGGCCACTGGTTCCAGCTTCTGAATTGATTATTGGCATTGGGAGAGCCACTACCAGCTTCTGGAGTCAAGGTACCATGTGCATGGAAGGTCCTGAGGGCACAGTGGTACAGGAAGATCATTCGTCACCTGGGCACCAATAACAATTAGAGAAAAGACCTCTTGTCTCAAAGGGGGACAAGGCTAGAGATCATATCAACACCTCAAGATTTCTAGATGGGGCAATCGAGCAGCACGCCACACTTCAGTTAACCTGGAAGACCAACGACCCCATATGGGTGGATCAGAGGGTACTCCCAGGCAGAAAGTTAAAGGCCCTGCAGTCCCTTGTGCAGCAGCAGCTGTCTGTGGGCCACGTTGTACCATCTACTAGCCCCTGCAATGCGCCTGTGTTTGACATAAAAAAGCCTGGCAAAGACAAGAGGCGGCTCCTGCAGGACCTCAGGAAAATCAACAAGGTCATTGAGGACATGGGTGCCCTCCAGTCCAGCCTGCCCTCAGCCTCCAAGTTACATCAATTTTGGCAGATGGTTGTTATACATCTAAATGACTGCTCTTTTGACTTCTGCTTGCACCCCAATGAAAGCCCCTTGTTTGCCTTTTCCGTCCCCAAATCGACAAGCACCTTAACAGAGGAACCCACGGACTGCGTTGCCTCAAAGAAATGGAGAAGAGCCCAACTACTTGTCAATGCCTTGCAGCTTAAATTCCCTCGCCCAGGTGGAAAAGATGTCCTAATGCTATCATTTTTCATTATATGGACCATAAATTAGTTTGTGCAGAAGCTCAAATAATTTTGGACATTGCAGTACAAGATGTCATCACGGCAGTAGAGCAGAAAGGTTTTGAGATTGCAGTAAATAAAGTCCAAAAGACACCCCACTGGAAGCAACTCGGCCTAAAAAGCACAGAGAGAACCATCACACCCCAAACACTGCACATCAAGGACATCCCAAAGACTCTGCAAGAACTCCACCAACTCTGTGGAAGCATCAGTTGGGTCAGTTCACTGCTGGGAATCACCACAGAAGAACTCATGCCACTGTTCCTGCTCCTTAAAGGCAGTGAAGGATTCGATTCCCGTGATCACTGACACCACAGGCAGAAGCAGCTGTACAGAAGTATCCAGGGTGATTCAAACTAAACAGGCACACAGATACCACACTACTTTTCCTTTCTCCCTGGCAATCCTTGGTGTAAGTCCAAAATTCCATATATTTTTGTTTCAGTGGGACTCAACTATCTCAGATCCTCTGATAATAATTGAATGTGTTTTCAGATCTCACCAACCTACTAAAATGATAACAACCCCACAGAAAATTATTGCACAACTAATCAGGAAAGGTAGAAAACATCAGTGTTCCCTTGCAGGAAGAGACCTTGTGAATATATACTTACTTCTCACTCAGGAGCACCTCAATTGCCTACTTCGAACATCTGAACCACTGCAATACGCCTTAGACAGTCTTTAAACAGGCAAAGATGAGCCACCAATTCTACCATCAAACCATTTCTGTGCTGCACAGGATGTTCAAAATTACCCGAGACCTGGCAAGATCCATTGTAGCCACCTGCCCAAATTGTCAGAACATGGCCTTGCTTCTGTCAGAGCTGAAGTCAATCCAAGAGGACTAGAGAGTCTCCACATCTGGCAATCAGACATCACACACTCAGCCTCTTTTGCCAGATGAAAATACATCCATGTCTCAATCAAAACCTTTTCCAGTGGGATTTTTGCCTCTGCCAATGCTGGTGAAAAATCAAAAGATGATGCTATAAAACTTTACTTTTTTGTTTTTTCCACCTTAGCAGTTCCACGGGAAATTAAAACTGATAATGCTCCTGCTTATACCTCACACTGATTCCAACAAGTTTCTCACCACTGGGGTATAAAACATGTCACAGGCATGCCACACTCCACCACAGGACAGTCCATAGCTGAGAGGGCCAACTGATCCATCAAAAGGATCCTTGATCAACTGATCTGGGGAGTGCAGATATTATCTTCCATTGAGAGACTGGCCAAGGCCTTTTACATATTCAACTTTTTGAACAACTCATTTATGGAGCCAACTCCCCCCATCATCATGCATTTTACTAATTCAACTGCAGCCCAATTAAAACAACAGCCACCTGTGTTGATCAAAGACCCTGAATCTAAACAATTTATGGGCCCTTTTCCATTATTTACTTGGGGAAGAGAAGTTGCCCTTGTCTCTACAGCAACATTCCTGAGTTGGAATCCCAGCAAAATACATAAAAACTCTTTCTGGAAACGGTGAGGCAAACACCAGAGCCACCATCAGAAGTACAGAATGAAAGCCTAAGAGAGACAGTGGCTGCCTGGAAAAGAAGAAGGAGAAGGACAGAAGAAGATCTTCTAAGCAGCGTTGACCACACACACCAAAACCAAGATAGCTCAGACACCACTAACCAGGATATATGAATTAACCTTTGTAAAAATTATATTTAAGCATTGATATATGATTCTTCTAATAAGCTGTGTTCATACCCTTGGCTTACAGAAGAGAAAGTTTAGTGGGAACACAACTTAAGTTTCATCTTCTAATCTATTTATCTGTTTACTTTTAGGCAATCCAAGCCTCCAGAAAATAAATCAGCTAAAGTCAGAGGATGCAGCCGTTTGTAGTCGCTGCAGCAGGAATCTGGATGCTCCTTACTGAGCCACATGCCTTCAACTGGGCGCTTCCACAGACAAGCCACAATGGCCATGGCTGTCAGGCATTTGAAGGCAGGTGTTTTTTCTACCTGCTGTCACATAGGGAGTCAGTACACCAGGGCATCCAGCGGCTAAAAGATCAAGGAAACAAGATCCAGATAGAAGGCAACAACGACTGGTTCACTGGATTTTGCAAACACAGGGGGTTGCAAGGCTGGCTTTCATCTTTAGTTAAGACTGTTGTGTGGGCTTTGTTTCTTGTATTCATTGGGTTGGTTATTTTATCCTTTTTTGCTTAATACCTCCAAAAGCCTATGGCAGAAGCCTTCTTTATAGACAACAAAAAGGGGGAGATGTGAGGGCCCAGGGGCCTACCACTGAAACTGTAATACCTAAGGGCAAAGTGACCAAGGTAAAAAAAGTCGCCGCTCCGAATGCAATGGTGTCGCCCATGGGCATTTGCAGGCTCATGGTGATGCAGCATGTTTTGCTGGCATCACCCAGTTCAACTGCTGCATTTTCCTTATATGTTCTCCCTCAGAACGTTCCAACTCTCTTGTATCAATTTGGTCCTGGCTTACTGTAATGATCCTGCGCTGTTCACCCCCACATTGTGTGCCCAGCCCCATTTTGTCTCCATTCCAGGACCCTCTTCAGCACAATCCAGACTATGTCAATTTCCACACAACGATCCCTCTCTTGCCTCATCCATCACCCATCCAAGCAAGCCGATTCCCACCACTGCGAGTGCAGGTCCCTCACAGACGTTGCTGTGGGCAGGCTGATACACAGGAACTGAGTGCAACAGGGACCAGGCCTCTAATAAAGGGCATGAATCCCACAGCCCACGCAACCCAAATCCCTGCATGTATTTTCTTTTACCTTATTCTCTCAGTTCTCAAGCCACATTCTGCATTTTTTTCTGACTGAGAACTTGGCTTCTCTCTCTCCTGTCTGCAGGTTAGGCCACATGTGTGACCCTGCAGGAACAGCCTGACCTACAGGGAAGTGGGAGAAGACCCTTGGTCAGGAAATGTAGTGACAGGACAAGGGGGAATGGGATCAAACTCCAAGAGGTAGAAGAGATTTGATGATGGGAAGAAGTTCTTTACTCTCAGGGTGCTTGTCTCTGACACAGGGGCCAGTGCAGAGAGGCTGTGGATGCCCCATCCCCAGCAACGTCCAAGCCCAGGTGGGACAGGGGTTACAGCAACCTGCTCTGCTGGGAGCTTGATCAGCTTGGAACCACATCATCTTAAGGGTCCCTTCCAAGCCAAACCATTCAAGGATTTGATCATTCTGCAGTCCCCATCTCCCTCTGCACAGCACCCCTGAAACTTCAGTGACATCACAGCTCCCAGAGGGTTCCAGGTGGAACGTCCAGGACCTGGAAACGAGCACAGCAGACAGTTCACTGGCTGCCAAGGGTCAGTTGCTGCTCACCCTGCACTCTGACCCTCAGCGCTGAGCTGCTGCTGCTGCCTGGGCTTTCCCTGCCGCCGGCTCTGGAGCGCCAATCCCAGCACAATGTGCTCTTCTGTGCCAATGGAGGTACAGTGCCATGCCAGGCAGGGGGCACCCAGCTTGGGCAGGCTGCAGCCATGTGGCAATGGATGGTGTGGGACAGGAAGCCCACTGGGAGATTGTGCTGCCCCTTGCAGACTGACAGAGACACTGTGGAGGACATGGAAGTGGACCTGGGCCTGGATGAGGAAGAGATGATGGAGGTGGACTCCTCCTCTACTTCCATGTCCTCCCCTGTTGAGGACATGGAAGTAGACGAGGAGGACAACATCGAAGAGATGGAGGTGGATGAGGAGGATAACACAGAGGAGATGGAAGTTGACATAAAGGATGAGGAGGAGCCCATGGTCCTTGGATGAAGATGCAGCCCCACAGGTAAGACAGGCAGACGCTTCCCACGCCCTGCCCACACACACACTGGGTCCCCTGACGCCAGGCTGGGGCTGGGCTGGATGGCCCCGCTCAGGGACACGGTGCCCGCAGGGGGCCTGGATTGTGCTGCCACAAGCACCAGCCCCGGCCTGCCCTGTGATTGCCTGGGGCCACGCCAGCCCTGCCAGCCCCAGCCCAGCCCCTGGGGCCCAGTTGCCAGCCCTGCTGGGCGCAGTGCTGCCAGCTGAGCCCAGCTCTGCTGCTTCCTTTTTTCCAGGACTGATACTCATGATGGCACAGATGCCACGCCTTTGTAAATACATTTGAAACTTTTGAAGAATTCTGTAAATACGTTTGAAAGTTTAGAAGATTTCTGCAAATACGTTCCTTCCATTTGAAGTTCTCTGTAAATACGTTTTGAAGATTGTTAGCCCATCGGATCCCGTGTAAATATGTTCTGTACATTGTTGGTGTTGTTGTTGTTATAACAATTGTTATAATGACACATGTTGTGTAAATCCAAGATTTGCCGATCTTTGGCAAATAAATACTGTTTCTTTTTAAAACCTGACTTCTCTTGGCCATTCCTTTGGGCACAGGCAGCCTTTGCACACTTGTGGGTTCCACTTGTTCCGCGTTCCCGGGGCTGGAGGTCCCTGGGGGTGTTGGCACGGCCACACCGGGGCTGGGGGTCCCTGTGCACAGGGGCTCCCACTGACACCACTCCTGGCACTGGGCACTGCTGCTCTTCCTGGCCTGGGGCACAGCGCTGTCCCCAAGAGCTCAGCTCTCACCAGCTCTCACACAGGGAGCTCTCACAGCACTGGCCCCTGCAGCCATGCCACCAAAGCTGGCAGCAAACCTTCAGCCACCCTTCCTGCTGCAGACACAGGCACTCCTGGGCCCAGAGCCGCCGTCAGGCCACAGCCATGCAAAATCCACCTGCACGCTCTCAAGCCCTTGGCAACTGGGCCACCTGCACCTGGGCTGCTGCAGGGGCTGATCTTTAAGCCTTGCAGCCTCCAAAGGCCCTGGGCTCTGCTTCCCAGCCTGCTCTGCACTGCCCTGAGCCCGCATTGTTCCAGAGACAAAAGCCAAGCCAGGGCATCCTCACCCTGCTCGCATTCCTGCTGCTGCCAGCGGCCACTGGCCCCTGGGCCCCACTCGGGTGACAGCTGCAGGGACAGGGCAGCCTGTGCTGGCCAGGGGGCACGGGGCTTTGGGCCCTGCGCCTGCTGCTGCTGCTGCTGCTGCTGCTGCTGCTGCTGCTGCTGCTGCTGGGGGCCATGGGCCCAACAGGTCCCCAAGCTCAGCCCCTGCCCGGGCAGCTCCTCACAAAGCCCCACACTCCCCGAGCATCCCCAGCACAGCTGCCAGCGGGAAACCCCACGGGCTTCAGGAAAGAAATTCCCCATAGTGACTAAACCAAGGGGTCCAAGGGGAAAGTCAGCACAAGCTGATGTTTACAGCACCTTGACAATGCTGGCTGCAGAGCAGGTGAGATCTCCAGGGCCTCTGGCAGTGCCTGCTCTGCACGTGAGCCTGTGCGGCTGCTCCCAGTGGGACACAGCACCGGGCTCAGGCCAGCCCTCAGCCCCTCACAGATGATACCAAGGAGCAGGCTCAGAAAGCAGTTTCAGACCACTGCCTGCAGATATTTCAAAGGACTACATGTCATTCAAGGAAGCCACCTTGCACATTTAGTATTGGTGTTGTGGCATGACAAGCCATGAAGGTGCCTCTCAATCTGCACTCAGGGCACTTCCACTGCCATCTCAAAGGGAACACAAAGGACAGGCCTCAGCTTTCAGCACTGCTGAGCTCCTCTCCCAGCAATAAAGCCTCAGGACAGGCAGGAACTGAGTGCACCAGGGAACCTGGCCTCTAATAAAAGGCATGAATCCCGGTGCCCACCCAAGCCAATACTTTGCATTTTTCTACATTTCCCGTCTTCTCTCATCTCTCATGTCACTTTCCCAATTCTCTCTTACTGGGAACTTGGCTTCTCTCTCTCCTGTCTGCAGATTAGGCCAAACGTGTGACCCTGCAGGAACAGCCTGACCCACAGGGAAGTGGGAGAGGACTCTTGGTCAAGAACTGTAGTGACAGGACAAGGGAGAATGGGATAAAACTGCAAGAGTTGGAAGAGGTTTGATGATGGGAAGAAGTTCTTTACTCTCAGCGTGCTTGTCCCTGACACAGGGACCAGTGCAGAGAGGCTGTGGAGAGGCCCCATCCCCAGCAATATCCAAGGCCAGGTGGGACAGGGGCCGCAGCAACCTGCTCTGCTGGGAGCTTGCTCAGCTTGGAACCACATCATCTTAAGGGTCCCTTCCAAGCCAAACCATTCAAGGATTTGATCATTCTGCAGTCCCCATCTCCCTCTGCACAGCACCCCTGAAACTTCAGTGACATCACAGCTCCCAGAGGGTTCCAGGTGGAACGTCCAGGACCTGGAAACGAGCACAGCCGACACTTCACCGGCTGCCAAGGGTCAGTTGCTGCTCACCCTGCACTCTGACCCTCAGCGCTGAGCTGCTGCTGCTGCCTGGGCTTTCCCTGCCGCCGGCTCTGGAGCGCCAATCCCAGCACAATGTGCTCTTCTGTGCCAATGGAGGTACAGTGCCATGCCAGGCAGGGGGCACCCAGCTTGGGCAGGCTGCAGCCATGTGGCAATGGATGGTGTGGGACAGGAAGCCCACTGGGAGATTGTGCTGCCCCTTGCAGACTGACAGAGACACTGTGGAGGACATGGAAGTGGACCTGGGCCTGGATGAGGAAGAGATGATGGAGGTGGACTCCTCCTCTACTTCCATGTCCTCCCCTGTTGAGGACATGGAAGTAGACGAGGAGGACAACATCGAAGAGATGGAGGTGGATGAGGAGGATAACACAGAGGAGATGGAAGTTGACATAAAGGATGAGGAGGAGCCCATGGTCCTTGGATAAAGATGCAGCCCCACAGGTAAGACAGGCAGACGCTTCCCACGCCCTGCCCACACACACACTGGGTCCCCTGATGCCAGGCTGGGGCTGGGCTGGATGGCCCCGCTCAGGGACACGGTGCCCGCAGGGGGCCTGGATTGTGCTGCCACAAGCACCAGCCCCGGCCTGCCCTGTGCTTGCCTGGGGCCACGCCAGCCCTGCCAGCCCCGGCCCAGCCCCTGGGGCCCAGCTGCCAGCCCTGCTGGGCCCAGTGCTGCCAGCTGAGCCCAGCTCTGCTGCTTCCTTTTTTCCAGGACTGATACACATGATGGCACAGATGCCACACCTTTGTAAATACGTTTGAAACTTTTGAAGATTTCTGTAAATACGTTTGAAAGTTTAGAAGATTTCTGCAAATACGTTCCTTCCATTTGAAGTTCTCTGTAAATACGTTGTGAAGATTGTTAGCCCATCGGATCCCATGTAAATATGTTCTGTACATTGTTGGTGTTGTTGTTGTTATAACAATTGTTATAATGACACATGTTGTGTAAATCCAAGATTTGCCGATCTTTGGCAAATAAATACTGTTTCTTTTTAAAACCTGACTTCTCTTGGCCATTCCTTTGGGCACAGGCAGCCTTTGCACACTTGTGGGTTCCACTTGTTCCGCGTTCCCGGGGCTGGAGGTCCCTGGGGGTGTTGGCACGGCCACACCGGGGCTGGGGGTCCCTGTGCACAGGGGCTCCCACTGACACCACTCCTGGCACTGGGCACTGCTGCTCTTCCTGGCCTGGGGCACAGCGCTGTCCCCAAGAGCTCAGCTCTCACCAACTCTCACACAGGGAGCTCTCACAGCACTGGCCCCTGCAGCCATGCCACCAAAGCAGGCAGCAAACCTTCAGCCACCCTTCCTGCTGCAGACACAGGCACTCCTGGGCCCAGAGCCGCCGTCAGGCCACAGCCATGCAAAATCCACCTGCACGCTCTCAAGCCCTTGGCAACTGGGCCACCTGCACCTGGGCTGCTGCAGGGGCTGATCTTTAAGCCTTGCAGCCTCCAAAGGCCCTGGGCTCTGCTTCCCAGCCTGCTCTGCACTGCCCTGAGCCCGCATTGTTCCAGAGACAAAAGCCAGGCCAGGGCATCCTCACCCTGCCCGCATTCCGGCTGCTGCCAGCGGCCACTGGCCCCTGGGCCCCACTCGGGTGACAGCTGCAGGGACAGGGCAGCCTGTGCTGGCCAGGGAGCACGGGGCTTTGGGCCCTGCGCCTGCTGCTGCTGCTGCTGCTGCTGCTGCTGCTGGGGGCCATGGGCCCAACAGGGCCCCCAGCTCAGCCCCTGCCCGGGCAGCTGCCCCCAAAGCCCCACACTCCCCGAGCATCCCCAGCACAGCTGCCAGCAGGAAACCCCACGGGCTTCAGGAAAGAAATTCCCCATAGTGACTAAACCAAGGGGTCCAAGGGGAACGTCAGCACCAGCTGAGGTTTACAGCACCTTGACAATGCTGGCTGCAGGGCAGGTGAGATCTCCAGGGCCTCTGGCAGTGCCTGCTCTGCACGTGAGCCTGTGCAGCTGCTCCCAGTGGGACACAGCACCGGGCTCAGGCCAGCCCTCAGCCCCTCACAGATGATACCAAGGAGCAGGCTCAGAAAGCAGTTTCAGACCACTGCCTGCAGATATTTCAAAGGACTACATGTCATTCAAGGAAGCCACCTTGCACATTTAGTATTGGTGTCGTTTCATGAGAAGTCATGAAGGTGCCTCTGATTGTGCACTCAGAGCACTTCCACTGCCATCCCAAAGGGATCACAAAAGACAGGCCTCAGCTTTCAGCACTGCTGGGCTCCTCACTCAGCAATGAAATCTCAGGAAGAGGAGGAATTATGTGCTCCAGAGATTCTGGACTGCAATAAACGGCATAAATTTCACAGGCTATCTAACCCAATGACTTGCATGTCTCTTTTTCCTCTTTCTCTCATCCCTCATGTCACTTTCCCCAAACCGTACCATTGCACATATGGCCGAGGCATCAACCATTAGGATATTCTTACACCTTTATGCCAGCCTAGCTAAGGCAACATTAGTTTGAGCAGAAGCTCAAATCATTTTGCATGTTGCAGTACAAGATGTCATCACCGCAGTACGGGAGAAAGGTTTTTAGATTGCAGCAGATAAATTCCAAAAGACAGTGTCCTGGAAGTAGCCTGGCCTAAAAAGCGCAAAGAGAACCATCACACTCCAAACACAGCCAATCAAGGACAACCCAAAGACTTTGCCAGAACTCCACAGGCTGTGTGGAAGCTGTTTTGATGTTGTGGCATGAGAAGCCATGAAGTGCTCTGAAAGTGCACTCAGGGTGCTTCCACTGCCATCCCAAATGGAACACAAAGGACAGCCCTCTGCTTTCAGCACTGCTGAGCTCCTCATCCAGCAATGAAGTCTCTGGAAGATGCAGGAATTGAGTGTACCAGGGAACCTGGCCTCTAATAAAAGGCATGAATACCACAGCCCACCCAACCCAAAGCCTTGTATAACTGTACCTTTTTCTTCTTCTCTCTTCTCTCGTGTCACCTTCCCCATATTCTCTGTCCGGGAGTTTGGCTTCTCTCTCTCCTGTCTGCAGGTTCAGCTGCACATGTGACCCTGCAGGAACAGCCTGACCTGCAAGCAAAGGTCACGTTATTTCAGAGCACTTCACTGCTCCAGCTTGGGGAGGAACTGGGAACTGAAGACATGTGCTCCTCCTTGGGAGCAGCTCCTCCCCATCCTGCACAGTGAGGAGTGGGATATCTACCACTGACCTCCTCCCATGCAGCAGCAGCCCTGAAGTGCTGCTTTTCCCTCCCAGAATTGCCACCCTGAGCCACCCAAGGTGTCCCTCCGCTGCCAGGCTGGCTCTGATCCACAGTGGAGGTGGAACCCTGAGCCCAGCAGACACTGATTCCCTCCCTTCTAGCCCAGGTCCTAGCAGAGCACTAAAACTCCACACTAGGAGTGGATTTGGAGGCTACATGGAGAAAGGGGAATTATGTCTGATTAGGGCAGACAGAATAAAATGCAGCTGCCAAAGGGATATCAAAGCATCCCGCAGAGTACAGCCAGGTATGCTGCACATCAAGGCTGTGCTGGTGTAGAAATACTGTATTAAAAGGAATTTATGATCACTACTATCTGCCAACAAAAATACACAGAATACATTAACCTTCAGTTTTAAATGCAGAAAAGTTAGGAAATTCAGAGTGGTTTTCACCAAACACATCTCAATGGCCAGCCCAGCACTGGGATCAAAGGGAGGCAATATTTTGTTGCTACCTCTTGATGGCATTTCTTCTTCTCCTAATGCAGGAATTCTGCCTGCCCAGGACAGCAAGGATGCAGGTGAACAGCCACAGAGCTGCTCACAGATGGACAGACAGACCAAAGCTGCTCATCTTCCCCCTTCTGAGGAGGATTTCTTATTCAACCTTTACTTTCTCTCTTCCTTTTACCTAAAAAGATACTTGGGATAGAGTAACAGCTTGCAGGAGACAGGGAGCATCTCCTACCAAAGGGAAGTGAAGGCAAGGGTAATTATTTTGTAGAATAAGTACATGTACTCACAGATAAAATCTCTGATCTTGGGAACAAATGGATCGATCCCTCGCTGTTCAAGACCAAAGAGACATTTCCCTGATCAAAGGATCTGGTCCCTCCTGTGTAAGACTGGGATGTTTGTCACAATTCACACACAAACATTTCAAAGCCTGTAGTCATCCAATAGGTATAAATGCTTTTAGAAAATGCAGGAAAATCCATCTTGGAGGATTTCCTATTAAAACAAGGTTTGTATTTCTGGTAGACTCTCTTTCTCTCCATCAGTCCTGTCCACTGGAAGCTGCATTGGTTGCATATGTGAGAGGACAGGTGTGATTATCTCCCCATTTTAGGGGAGGATAGGCTACATGTTCCTCCTCCACACTTGGAATGCTTTCCATGGACAGATCCCAACCTTCTCCTGCTCCTTAAATTTGTGATACACAGGACCTTTAATCTCTGTCTATCTATGGGAGCATCCTCCCACGCTGAGAGATCGGGCTCTGCAGGAATTTGGTGCCCTCACCAATGTGTGCCCCTTGCTGGCGGTGGAGTGCTGGTCAGAAAGGAGTTTGTAGGATCTCCATGAAAAGGCCAACATCACATCTCCCGTCCCTGGCTCTGGCAACACCAGGACAGGGCTCTGCCAGCAAGGAAAACACAGCCAATGCTGACCTGCTCTAGTGGGAGACGTCCCTGCCCACAGCAGGGAGGTGGAACAAGGTGAGCTGTGAGGTCCCTTCCAGGCCAGGCTCTGAAGGATGAAATGCCATCGCGGGCTGAACGGGAGGCGGGAGGACGATCCCCTCCTCCGCAGACACAGCCAGGGCCCGGCTGGCTGCCTCCCCCCAAAGCCCAGAGCGTTCCTGACCGTGCCACCAGCGCTGGGCAGGCCAGGTCACAGCCCCAGCAGTGGCTGTGGCAGCTCTGGGCTGTCACACAGCCGGGAATGGCCCCTGACAGGGAGCACAGCACAGCTCCAGCTGCATCCAGCCACAGCAGCCTGCCAGGGAGGGGAAGGAGGTGGATGGAATCCCATCGAGGGAATCACCCAAAGGGAAAGCACAGGAGCAGGCTCCAGAAGGGTGGGGGACTGGGGGGCCCAGCCCTCCTGTTTCTGTTCTCAGTGTGAGAAATGCTACTCACTTCCAAAAAATTTAAAAGGTTTATTAAAACCTTATCAGAAATACAACAGCAGTTGGAATAGAGAAAAGATTACAGCGCTGGGAGCAGAGGATTTTCCCACCATGTGCTCACCCACACCAGGGAGGTTTCACCTTTTAACCCTTTAGTCCCCCCAAAGTTCTGTCCATCGACTCCTCCTTCCCTGCCCAGGGGTGGAAATCCCTTCCTGACACCGTGAGTGGGGCTCAGGTGCTGCCACAGGAACGAGTGACCCTCCCAAATGTCCGAAACCCAGGGCATCCCTGATAACAACACAAGGGGGTAAAACACAACTATTAAACTTCTGTTAACATTTCCCTTTTAAATGTGAGAGTCAACCATGGCATTGCTCATCTGTCTAATCAGCAAGCAGAAAACAAAACCAAACCCAGGCCTGGTGCTCATGAGCTGCACCCCCAGCACAGTCAAATCCCCGAGGCTGCATCAGCCCAGGCACAAACCCTTCCTGCTCCTCCTTTGCACACTAAATGGGATTTAACCAGGAGCATCCGAACCCCAGAGCAAAACTCACTGCCCTGATGTGTTTAAGCAGCTCTTGGTGCTCCAGAGATTTCCCCTCCCCACCCAGCACAGCAGCCCAGGTTCATGGCACAGCAGGACAAATGCGCTGCTTTAATAAATAAACCATGAAAAACATCTCTGTTTTCAACAAAAAGATTGACACTGACACATAAAAATGTTACAGCTGCTCAAGGAAGGTCTTCTGTCTTATTTAGTTTGGGGTATTTTGAAGTCAAAAGTGTGTTTGAGGGTGGGTTGGCTTGAATAATGTGATTAAAATTGCTGATTTAGACAAGTAAGCTGGAAATACTGAATTTTAATCATGTTTCAGTATGTAGCTTCTAGACATTTCCCTTAAAAATAGTTGATTCTCTTTGATTCCTATAATTTGATACTATTCAACAACTGGGAGCACACACTGGAGCAATACATGTGTAAGCAATTACACAGCTTCACATGCTGCTAAAACAGAACCATTCTGTTAATACCTTTTTCCCGAGAGAAATTAATTTTTTACTTATTGTTTGCATTAAGTTGCATTTGAGAAATGAAACTCAATTGAAAAAATACAAAACCACGCTTTCATTTAAGCCATTTCGTAACATTTTTTCTCCTTGACACCTCAGACAAATAAAATATGTGTATCCACAGGTAGGCACTTCATAGATGTGTTACTGAATAGTCCCTCTTCCCTGAGAGCTGCAAATCCTACAGCTGCCAGACCTCATCCCTTGCTCCTCATAAAGGGAAAGAAGAGTTTCCATTCAAGTGATTTTCAGCTCTAAATCAACTACCGAGTGAGTAGAAATAGCTGTGAAATCCCCTCCACAAACCTGCCAGAAGGGTTCCAGCTGTGGAGAGGGAAGCAGCAAATTCCTGCTCCCACAATTGGTTTGGAACCCTTACCAATTAAAAAATATCCCACTCTTGGGATTTTTTTAACCACAACTAAAATAAATTAAAATCAATTAAAAATAAGATCACAGACTCACAGAATGGCTTGGGTGGAAAGGAACCTTAAAGCTCATCCAGGGCCACCCCCTGCCATGGCAGGGACACCTCCCACTGTCCCAATGTCCAGCCTGGCCTTGGGCACTGCCAGGGATCCAGGGGCAGCCACAGCTGCTCTGGGCACCCTGTGCCAGGGCCTGCCCACCCTCACAGGGAACAATTCCTCCCCAGTATCCAATCTGAACCTGCTCTCAGTTGGAATAGGTGTTATTGCATTGCCTTGGGATGATGGATCAGGAGAAAGCCCCAGGGTGTGAGCAGAGCTCCCAATGCCGCTGTTGGGGACGTGCCTCCCACCTGCTCCTCAGGCACTCAGCTGCCTCACAGCCAAAAAGACAGTGTCCAACAGGAAAAGTACTCCCAAATGATAAAATCCTTGTCACTGCACAAATGACAAGGTCTTTATTGGGAATAAATGTCAAAGCAGAGCAACAGCGTTTACTTTCCAAACAGGAGACACTGATCCTTTGGCGACGCTGCAGGGATGGTGTTATTCCTGCTCCTGATTTAATCCCTTTATCAGCTGCAGA
>NW_026948794.1:10000-19198 GCF_035770615.1 Melospiza melodia melodia
CGAGTTCTTTGGGGCTTTTTCGTTTCCCCCCCTCTCTCTCTCTCTGGGCTCGCTCTCTCTCTTCTCTCTGGGCTTTCCTCGATCGCGCGCTTCCCCGGGGCCCGCGCCCCGCTTCGAGACTCGGCCTCGCGCTGGAAGTCAGGGCGCGCGGCGCGCGGAACGGGGCTCGGCCGGGGCTGACCCGCCCCCCCACAAAGCCGAACCACCCGCCCGCCGGCCGGTCGCCGGCGAAGCGACCCGGCCGCCGGCGAGGTTGGGCCGAGCGGGGCACGCTCGCAGGGAGCGAAACCCCGCCCGGCGCGTCCCCCCACCGGGCCGCGCGGAAAGCACCGGACGTGCTAGAGGAGACAGCGACCCGACGAGGCGGGCGCGGCCCGGACACCGAGGCCCCCTTTTCAGCCGGGGCGGCTCGCTCTGCAGCAGGCGGCGGAACGGCAAAGGAGCGCGCGGATCGGGCTCTGGTCCCCCGTCCGCGCCCCATCGGCTTCGGGTCATTTTCAGCCTCTCTCTCGCTCGCTCTTCTCTCTCTCCATCATCCCCGCGGCTCAGCTCCAACCGCACCGCCGCCCGGCGCTGCTCGCGGCCGGCACCCACGGGCGCTCCCCGGACCGGGGCCGGCACCGGCACCTCGCGTGGCTTTTGAAGGACACCTGAAGGCTAGCGGGGCCACGCGGCCGTCACACAGCTGGGGTCGGTAAAGACGCCCTCCCCGGCAGCGGGAGGGGCGACACCTCGCCTGCGACGGGAAGCGAACTGGAAAAGGAGACCACCCTGCCCGAGCACCGGACACCCCCGCCGTGACTTCCCCGCGACAGAGAAGCCCCGGAAGGAGAGCCGGCCGGCCGAGGGCCCTCTCCGACGCCACCCGAAAAGCCTCATCGATCGGGCGCGCGGCCGAGGAAGGAGCCGCGCCAACAGCGACAAGGGCCCCACGGCCACGGTCCTGGGACAACGGCGACGGCCGCCCAAGCCCCGCCTGCGGAGCGCTCGCGGCAGAGGAGGAGCGCGGGGGGTGCCGCCACCCGCCCGCCCGGTTTCCCGCGGGCTCCAACGGCTTCCCCTTTCGGCTAGGCAACGGCAGGACTGGGACTGGGCTGGCCCGCCAGGCCGGGGGGACTCGGCTTCCCCTTCCGGCCCGGGGAACCCGGCCGAGCGTGCGAGAAAAAGTGCCACCGGACCGCGCCACCGGCGGCCGGCTCTCCCTTTTCCGGGAAAAAATTGCCGGGGGAGCGGCACGACAAAAAAAGGCACATGGAGGCGCGTTCGCAACGATCCGTGCTAGCCACGGGGGCCGCGGGCACGGGGCACCGGGGACCGTGGGGGGCGAGACGCGAGACTCACTCCCCCCACGGACCCGCCGGCTTCCCGCTCGCTCCCTTCTCTCTCGCCGCCGCCGCGCGCCCCTTCGTCGCAACGCTTCTCGGTGCCGCGGCTTAGGGCCGCCGGAGAAAAATTAAGATCCGCGGAGGCCGGGCGGGCGCCCCCACTCTGCCCGCACGCCGGCGCGCCTAAACCGCGGAAAAAAAAAAGCCGGGCCCGCGTGGCAACCCAGCCCGCCCGGCATAAGCGGCTCGGTCCGTGCGGCCACGACCGAGGTGGGCGAGGCGCCGCCGCCTCGCCCGGGACAAGTCCGGGGGGCTCCCTCCGTCGGGTGCCGGGTCCGTCAACTCCAAAAATCTCTGCCCGCCAACGCGGGTCCCCGGCTTAAGGCCGAGGAAGGGGGATGGTTTCAACAACGCGGGCCGGGGACGGGGCGCCCCGACCCCGGGCTCCGCAGCTTTACCGGGCGGGCCGACCGCCGCCGAGGCGGACCGACAGCCCAAAAAAGTGCCCGCCGAGTGGGCCCCGGCTTAAGGCCAGGCACGAAAGGGACGAGGCGCCGCCGCCTCGCCCGCCACCGCTGCCCAGGGGGGCCGCCCCCCCTTGCGAATCGGCCGGCAGAAGCCGGGCCGGCGCGGGAAAGCTCGCAGCTTCTCTCTCCGCCTTGCCTCGGACGCCAAGCGGCTTCCCTCTCGGATCGTCTTTCGGCAGCCCTTCTCCCTCGGCCTCGCGGGGAGATCGCCCCCGGTTCTCCGGCAGCCCTTCTCTCTCGGCCTCGCGGGGAGATCGCCCCGGTTCTCCGGCAGCCCTTCTCTCTCGGCCTCGCGGGGAGACCGCCCCCGGTTCTCCGGCAGCCCTTCTCTCTCGGCCTCGCGGGGAGATCGCCCCCCGGTTCTCCGGCAGCCCTTCTCTCTCGGCCTCGCGGGGAGACCGCCCCCGGTTCTCCGGCAGCCCTTCTCTCTCGGCCTCGCGGGGAGACCGCCCCCGGTTCTCCGGCAGCCCTTCTCTCTCGGCCTCGCGGGGAGATCGCCCCCCGGTTCTCCGGCAGCCCTTCTCTCTCGGCCTCGCGGGGAGACCGCCCCCGGTTCTCCGGCAGCCCTTCTCTCTCGGCCTCGCGGGGAGATCGCCCCCCGGTTCTCCGGCAGCCCTTCTCTCTCGGCCTCGCGGGGAGATCGCCCCCCGGTTCTCCGGCAGCCCTTCTCTCTCGGCCTCGCGGGGAGATCGCCCCCCGGTTCTCCGGCAGCCCTTCTCTCTCGGCCTCGCGGGGAGATCGCCCCCCGGTTCTCCGGCAGCCCTTCTCTCTCGGCCTCGCGGGGAGATCGCCCCCCGGTTCTCCGGCAGCCCTTCTCTCTCGGCCTCGCGGGGAGATCGCCCCCCGGTTCTCCGGCAGCCCTTCTCTCTCGGCCTCGCGGGGAGATCGCCCCCCGGTTCTCCGGCAGCCCTTCTCTCTCGGCCTCGCGGGGAGATCGCCCCCCGGTTCTCCGGCAGCCCTTCTCTCTCGGCCTCGCGGGGAGATCGCCCCCCGGTTCTCCGGCAGCCCTTCTCTCTCGGCCTCGCGGGGAGATCGCCCCCCGGTTCTCCGGCAGCCCTTCTCTCTCGGCCTCGCGGGGAGATCGCCCCCCGGTTCTCCGGCAGCCCTTCTCTCTCGGCCTCGCGGGGAGATCGCCCCCCGGTTCTCCGGCAGCCCTTCTCTCTCGGCCTCGCGGGGAGATCGCCCCCGGTTCTCCGGCAGCCCTTCTCTCTCGGCCTCGCTGTGCCAAGCTTTTCCGGGAAAGACGGGAGCCGGGACAAAGCCACAGACAGACTCGTCCCGGCTAGGCGGCACCTCCTCTGCCCTGCCGACCGCACCAGCACGGTCGCTCCCTTCCGCCTTAAACACAGGCACGGCATGAAACCAACCTGTGGGGATGCGGCCCGTCACCTCGCTCCCATAATACGGACAGATGAGTCCGAAGGCGCCCAAGCCTCCAAGGGGACTGATGGAGCTCGACCGGGAAAAGGCGCCACCGCAGGCCGCCTCTTACGATGAGGCAGCCGGAGGCAGCCGGCAACAGCGACCCCTTGGTGAACTTCCGCAGCCGGCCGGGACAACAGGTCTACCCAGCACCGGCCGAAATACGACTAAGTCCCGCCGGATCCGGGGTAGACCTGGTGTCCCGCCGCATCCGGGGTAGACCTGGTGTCCCGGGCTCCGGGGTAGACCTGGTGTCCCCGGCCACGGGGTAGACCTGGTGTCCCGCCGGACCCGGGGTAGACCTGGTGTCCCGCCGGCCCCGGGGTAGACCTGGTGTCCCCGGCCACGGGGTAGACCTGGTGTCCCGCCGGATCCGGGGTAGACCTGGTGTCCCGGGCTCCGGGGTAGACCTGGTGTCCCCGGCCACGGGGTAGACCTGGTGTCCCGCCGCATCCGGGGTAGACCTGGTGTCCCGCCGGCCCCGGGGTAGACCTGGTGTCCCCGGCCACGGGGTAGACCTGGTGTCCCCGGCCACGGGGTAGACCTGGTGTCCCGCCGGCCCCGGGGTAGACCTGGTGTCCCCGGCCACGGGGTAGACCTGGTGTCCCGCCGCATCCGGGGTAGACCTGGTGTCCCGGGCTCCGGGGTAGACCTGGTGTCCCCGGCCCCGGGGTAGACCTGGTGTCCCGCCGGACCCGGGGTAGACCTGGTGTCCCGCCGGCCCCGGGGTAGACCTGGTGTCCCCGGCCACGGGGTAGACCTGGTGTCCCGCCGGATCCGGGGTAGACCTGGTGTCCCGGGCTCCGGGGTAGACCTGGTGTCCCCGGCCACGGGGTAGACCTGGTGTCCCGCCGCATCCGGGGTAGACCTGGTGTCCCGCCGGCCCCGGGGTAGACCTGGTGTCCCCGGCCACGGGGTAGACCTGGTGTCCCCGGCCACGGGGTAGACCTGGTGTCCCGCCGGCCCCGGGGTAGACCTGGTGTCCCCGGCCACGGGGTAGACCTGGTGTCCCGCCGGATCCGGGGTAGACCTGGTGTCCCGGGCTCCGGGGTAGACCTGGTGTCCCCGGCCACGGGGTAGACCTGGTGTCCCGCCGGACCCGGGGTAGACCTGGTGTCCCCGGCCACGGGGTAGACCTGGTGTCCCCGGCCACGGGGTAGACCTGGTGTCCCGCCGGATCCGGGGTAGACCTGGTGTCCCGGGCTCCGGGGTAGACCTGGTGTCCCCGGCCACGGGGTAGACCTGGTGTCCCGCCGCATCCGGGGTAGACCTGGTGTCCCGCCGGCCCCGGGGTAGACCTGGTGTCCCCGGCCACGGGGTAGACCTGGTGTCCCCGGCCACGGGGTAGACCTGGTGTCCCGCCGGCCCCGGGGTAGACCTGGTGTCCCCGGCCACGGGGTAGACCTGGTGTCCCGCCGGATCCGGGGTAGACCTGGTGTCCCGGGCTCCGGGGTAGACCTGGTGTCCCCGGCCACGGGGTAGACCTGGTGTCCCGCCGGACCCGGGGTAGACCTGGTGTCCCCGGCCACGGGGTAGACCTGGTGTCCCCGGCCACGGGGTAGACCTGGTGTCCCGCCGGATCCGGGGTAGACCTGGTGTCCCGGGCTCCGGGGTAGACCTGGTGTCCCCGGCCACGGGGTAGACCTGGTGTCCCGCCGCATCCGGGGTAGACCTGGTGTCCCGCCGGCCCCGGGGTAGACCTGGTGTCCCCGGCCACGGGGTAGACCTGGTGTCCCGCCGGCCCCGGGGTAGACCTGGTGTCCCCGGCCACGGGGTAGACCTGGTGTCCCCGGCCACGGGGTAGACCTGGTGTCCCGGCCGCCGGGGTAGACCTGGTGTCCCGCCGGCCCCGGGGTAGACCTGGTGTCCAAGGCCCCGGGGTAGACCTGGTGTCCCCGGCCACGGGGTAGACCTGGTGTCCCGCCGCATCCGGGGTAGACCTGGTGTCCCGGGCGGCGGGGTAGACCTGGTGTCCCGCCGGATCCGGGGTAGACCTGGTGTCCCCGGCCACGGGGTAGACCTGGTGTCCCGCCGGCCCCGGGGTAGACCTGGTGTCCCGGGCGGCGGGGTAGACCTGGTGTCCCCGGCCCCGGGGTAGACCTGGTGTCCCGGGCCCCGGGGTAGACCTGGTGCCTCACCGTCCCCATCGAGCCCGGAGCCGGGCAAAGCTCACAGCCTCATATCACCCCGGAGCCAGACGGCTCGATCGGCCCCGTCCCGCGCAATGAACCCCACCCCGCTTTCCAGATTAATACCTACTTCATGGCCGCTCTAGTCGCTTGGAACGAGAAACTCATCCGGAAAAAACAAACAGACAATAACGATTGGCACATTTTATTTCTCCTCCTTTCGTATCCAGAGCACTCCCAGCCGAGCCGACGGGCAACCCGTGCCCCGTGGTCTGCCTGCTGACACGCTGAACTGGCGAAACAGCGCCCCCGCCCCCGCCCCCGCCCTGTCCCACCCACGCCCTCCTGAGAGCCTACACAGCCCGGCCCCCCTGGCCCCGATGCGGCTCGCCCCGCCCCGCCCCGCCCCGCCCCGCCCACCGGTAGAGGCGGCCGCCGCCGGCACCACCGCCAGCACACAGGCGGCCACTTTCGGGCGGGTTCTTTCACGGTCCGCAGAGGTCTTCCGCCCTCGACCTCAGTCCAGGGGGCCGTGGGGGCTCGGTGCCGAGGCGCCCGGGGCCGGCACGAAGCCGCCGGCCCTTGGCCCTCGTCCGCACACAGACACAGATACAGCGCCACACCCACCGACCCCCCCCCCCCCCCCGTGCGCACGCTCACTCCCCAAGGTCATCCCTTCAGGCCACCACACCGCCCCCTCGCCGCCCCCCGCCACCTGCCCCCGCCCCCCCGCCGGGCAGCGGGGCACGCCCACCCGCCCGCCCGCCTGCCTGGCTGCCCGTCCGCATGCACGCTCTCGCGTGCCCTCACTCCCTGGCCCTGGCCCCGTCCCCGTCCCCGCCACCGCCCCCTGCCCTTACCCCTGCCCTTGCCGTCTCTGACGGAGCCGCCCACGCCCGTCGGCGGTTGGGGGCACCCCACCCAGCCTCTCCCATCAGCCTCCCTGGCGCCGTCTGCATACTTTTCCCGCTTGCTAGGCACCCGTAGAGGAAGGCCGGCCAGGGACCACAGGTCTAGCCACGGGCTAGGCGGCCGTGAGCTAGGGCCGGCGCGGGACACCAGGTCTACCCCGGGGCCAGCGGGACACCAGGTCTACCCCGGGTATTAGGACACCAGGTCTACCCCGGGGCCTTGGACACCAGGTCTACCCCGGGGCCCGGGACACCAGGTCTACCCCGGGGCCGGGGACACCAGGTCTACCCCGGGCCCTTGGACACCAGGTCTACCCCGGGCCCTGGGACACCAGGTCTACCCCGGGGCCTTGGACACCAGGTCTACCCCGGGCCCTGGGACACCAGGTCTACCCCGGGCCCTTGGACACCAGGTCTACCCCGGGCCCTGGGACACCAGGTCTACCCCGGGTCCCGGGACACCAGGTCTACCCCGGGCCCCGGGACACCAGGTCTACCCCGGGTCCCGGGACACCAGGTCTACCCCGGGGCCCGGGACACCAGGTCTACCCCGGGGCCTTGGACACCAGGTCTACCCCGGGCCCTGGGACACCAGGTCTACCCCGGGCCCTTGGACACCAGGTCTACCCGGGGCCCTGGGACACCAGGTCTACCCCGGGGCCTTGGACACCAGGTCTACCCCGGGCCCTTGGACACCAGGTCTACCCCGGGCCCTGGGACACCAGGTCTACCCCGGGCCCTTGGACACCAGGTCTACCCGGGGCCCTGGGACACCAGGTCTACCCCGGGGCCTTGGACACCAGGTCTACCCCGGGGCCCGGGACACCAGGTCTACCCCGGGGCCTTGGACACCAGGTCTACCCCGGGCCCCGGGACACCAGGTCTACCCCGGGTCCCGGGACACCAGGTCTACCCCGGGGCCCGGGACACCAGGTCTACCCCGGGGCCTTGGACACCAGGTCTACCCCGGGCCCTGGGACACCAGGTCTACCCCGGGTCCCGGGACACCAGGTCTACCCCGGGCCCCGGGACACCAGGTCTACCCCGGGTCCCGGGACACCAGGTCTACCCCGGGGCCCGGGACACCAGGTCTACCCCGGGGCCTTGGACACCAGGTCTACCCCGGGCCCTGGGACACCAGGTCTACCCCGGGCCCTTGGACACCAGGTCTACCCGGGGCCCTGGGACACCAGGTCTACCCCGGGGCCTTGGACACCAGGTCTACCCCGGGCCCTTGGACACCAGGTCTACCCCGGGCCCTGGGACACCAGGTCTACCCCGGGGCCTTGGACACCAGGTCTACCCCGGGGCCCGGGACACCAGGTCTACCCCGGGGCCTTGGACACCAGGTCTACCCCGGGCCCCGGGACACCAGGTCTACCCCGGGGCCCGGGACACCAGGTCTACCCCGGGGCCCGGGACACCAGGTCTACCCCGGGGCCTTGGACACCAGGTCTACCCCGGGTATTAGGACACCAGGTCTACCCCGGGGCCTTGGACACCAGGTCTACCCCGGGCCCTGGGACACCAGGTCTACCCCGGGGCCTTGGACACCAGGTCTACCCCGGGGCCCGGGACACCAGGTCTACCCCGGGTATTAGGACACCAGGTCTACCCCGGGGCCTGGGCTGCCGTATCCCAAGTCCCGCCGGGGACACCAGGTCTTCCTCGAGCCCTGGGCCGCCGTAGCCTAAGTCCGGCGTGGACAGCAGGTCTACCCCGAGCCCTGGGCTGCCGTAGCCTAAGTCCGGCGTGGACAGCAGGTCTACCCCGAGCCCTGGGCTGCCGTAGCCTAAGTCCGGCGTGGACAGCAGGTCTACCCCGAGCCCTGGGCTGCCGTAGCTAAAGTCCGGCGTGGACAGCAGGTCTACCCCAAGCCCTGGCCTGCCGTAGCCCAAGTCCCGCCGGGGACACCTGGTCTACCCCAGGCGGCTAGGCAAAGCCCGGCCGAGGGGCGCAGCGGGAAGACCCGCTCCGCCCCTCGCCAGGGCGAGGAGACCCGCCGTACCCGGCCCTTGCCTTGCCCGCCCCAAGGGGGGGGGGGGGGGGGGGGGGGGGCCGGGCCGGGCCGGGCCGGGCCGGGCCGCCGCGCGCGCCCGCCCGACGACTCGCCGCATGGGGACGCCCCCCACCCCTCCGCGGCCCGCCGGGCCGGGCCGGCGCCCGGGACACCAGGTCTACCCCCGCCACCGGAGACAGCAGCAAACGGGTCCCCGCCCCGCACCGCGCGCCCGCGCGCGCGGCCGGGGGAGACCCGCCGCCGCCCTCGAGGCCCGCGCGCCCAAGCCCCCGCCCCGCGTCTCGGGCCTGAGACCCGCGCGGAGGGAAGTCGAGGCCGCGCGGCCCGGCGGGGCCTCTCTTGCTCTCCCCCCCGGGGGCGCGCCCCCGCGGCGCGACCCCCCCCGTGGCTGGCCTAACTGGCGGCACGCGGCCCTTCGCTCGCTGCCCGGCCCCCGGACCCCGCGTATCGGGCCTGGGACCCGCGCGGAGGAGAGCGCGAAGGCGGACCGCGCTGGCCCGGGCGCCCCGCGCGCCCGGCGCCGCCGGAGCCCCCTGTCGGCCCCGGCCCGCCGAGAGAGAGAAGAGAGACCTCTCGGAGGAGGAGGAGGAAGCGGACCGCGCCCGCACGCCGGAGCGGCGGGCCGGCCGCTGGCGTTCGACTGAGGCAGCAGCGACGACAAAAGCTTGTGTCGAGGGCTGATTCTCAATAGATCGCAGCGAGGGAGCTGCTCTGCTACGTACGAAACCCTGACCCAGAATCAGGTCGTCTACGAATGATTTAGCGCCGGGTGCCCCACGATCATGCGGTACGCGACGGGGGAGAGGCGGCGCCGCATCCGTCCGCCCCTCCGGCTCCCAACCACGAGCGGCGCTCCTCACCGGG
>NW_026948795.1:10000-18968 GCF_035770615.1 Melospiza melodia melodia
CGCGCGAGTTCTTTGGGGCTTTTTCGTTTCCCCCCCCCTCTCTCTCTCTCTCTCTCTCTCTGGGCTCGCTCTCTCTCTTCTCTCTGGGCTTTCCTCGATCGCGCGCTTCCCCGGGGCCCGCGCCCCGCTTCGAGACTCGGCCTCGCGCTGGAAGTCAGGGCGCGCGGCGCGCGGAACGGGGCTCGGCCGGGGCTGACCCGCCCCCCCACAAAGCCGAACCACCCGCCCGCCGGCCGGTCGCCGGCGAAGCGACCGGCCGCCGGCGAGGTTGGGCCGAGCGGGGCACGCTCGCAGGGAGCGAAACCCCGCCCGGCGCGTCCCCCCACCGGGCCGCGCGGAAAGCACCGGACGTGCTAGAGGAGACAGCGACCCGACGAGGCGGGCGCGGCCCGGACACCGAGGCCCCCTTTTCAGCCGGGGCGGCTCGCTCTGCAGCAGGCGGCGGAACGGCAAAGGAGCGCGCGGATCGGGCTCTGGTCCCCCGTCCGCGCCCCATCGGCTTCGGGTCATTTTCAGCCTCTCTCTCGCTCGCTCTTCTCTCTCTCCATCATCCCCGCGGCTCAGCTCCAACCGCACCGCCGCCCGGCGCTGCTCGCGGCCGGCACCCACGGGCGCTCCCCGGACCGGGGCCGGCACCGGCACCTCGCGTGGCTTTTGAAGGACACCTGAAGGCTAGCGGGGCCACGCGGCCGTCACACAGCTGGGGTCGGTAAAGACGCCCTCCCCGGCAGCGGGAGGGGCGACACCTCGCCTGCGACGGGAAGCGAACTGGAAAAGGAGACCACCCTGCCCGAGCACCGGACACCCCCGCCGTGACTTCCCCGCGACAGAGAAGCCCCGGAAGGAGAGCCGGCCGGCCGAGGGCCCTCTCCGACGCCACCCGAAAAGCCTCATCGATCGGGCGCGCGGCCGAGGAAGGAGCCGCGCCAACAGCGACAAGGGCCCCACGGCCACGGTCCTGGGACAACGGCGACGGCCGCCCAAGCCCCGCCTGCGGAGCGCTCGCGGCAGAGGAGGAGCGCGGGGGGTGCCGCCACCCGCCCGCCCGGTTTCCCGCGGGCTCCAACGGCTTCCCCTTTCGGCTAGGCAACGGCAGGACTGGGACTGGGCTGGCCCGCCAGGCCGGGGGGACTCGGCTTCCCCTTCCGGCCCGGGGAACCCGGCCGAGCGTGCGAGAAAAAGTGCCACCGGACCGCGCCACCGGCGGCCGGCTCTCCCTTTTCCGGGAAAAAATTGCCGGGGGAGCGGCACGACAAAAAAAGGCACATGGAGGCGCGTTCGCAACGATCCGTGCTAGCCACGGGGGCCGCGGGCACGGGGCACCGGGGACCGTGGGGGGCGAGACGCGAGACTCACTCCCCCCACGGACCCGCCGGCTTCCCGCTCGCTCCCTTCTCTCTCGCCGCCGCCGCGCGCCCCTTCGTCGCAACGCTTCTCGGTGCCGCGGCTTAGGGCCGCCGGAGAAAAATTAAGATCCGCGGAGGCCGGGCGGGCGCCCCCACTCTGCCCGCACGCCGGCGCGCCTAAACCGCGGAAAAAAAAAAGCCGGGCCCGCGTGGCAACCCAGCCCGCCCGGCATAAGCGGCTCGGTCCGTGCGGCCACGACCGAGGTGGGCGAGGCGCCGCCGCCTCGCCCGGGACAAGTCCGGGGGGCTCCCTCCGTCGGGTGCCGGGTCCGTCAACTCCAAAAATCTCTGCCCGCCAACGCGGGTCCCCGGCTTAAGGCCGAGGAAGGGGGATGGTTTCAACAACGCGGGCCGGGGACGGGGCGCCCCGACCCCGGGCTCCGCAGCTTTACCGGGCGGGCCGACCGCCGCCGAGGCGGACCGACAGCCCAAAAAAGTGCCCGCCGAGTGGGCCCCGGCTTAAGGCCAGGCACGAAAGGGACGAGGCGCCGCCGCCTCGCCCGCCACCGCTGCCCAGGGGGGCCGCCCCCCCTTGCGAATCGGCTGGCAGAAGCCGGGCCGGCGCGGGAAAGCTCGCAGCTTCTCTCTCCGCCTTGCCTCGGACGCCAAGCGGCTTCCCTCTCGGATCGTCTTTCGGCAGCCCTTCTCCCTCGGCCTCGCGGGGAGATCGCCCCCGGTTCTCCGGCAGCCCTTCTCTCTCGGCCTCGCGGGGAGATCGCACCCCGGTTCTCCGGCAGCCCTTCTCTCTCGGCCTCGCGGGGAGATCGCCCCCGGTTCTCCGGCAGCCCTGCTCTCTCGGCCTCGCGGGGAGATCGCCCCCGGTTCTCCGGCAGCCCTTCTCTCTCGGCCTCGCGGGGAGATCGCCCCCGGTTCTCCGGCAGCCCTTCTCTCTCGGCCTCGCGGGGAGATCGCCCCCGGTTCTCCGGCAGCCCTGCTCTCTCGGCCTCGCGGGGAGATCGCCCCCGGTTCTCCGGCAGCCCTTCTCTCTCGGCCTCGCGGGGAGATCGCCCCCGGTTCTCCGGCAGCCCTTCTCTCTCGGCCTCGCGGGGAGATCGCCCCCGGTTCTCCGGCAGCCCTGCTCTCTCGGCCTCGCGGGGAGATCGCCCCCGGTTCTCCGGCAGCCCTGCTCTCTCGGCCTCGCGGGGAGATCGCCCCCGGTTCTCCGGCAGCCCTTCTCTCTCGGCCTCGCGGGGAGATCGCCCCCGGTTCTCCGGCAGCCCTTCTCTCTCGGCCTCGCGGGGAGATCGCCCCCGGTTCTCCGGCAGCCCTTCTCTCTCGGCCTCGCGGGGAGATCGCCCCCGGTTCTCCGGCAGCCCTTCTCTCTCGGCCTCGCGGGGAGATCGCCCCCGGTTCTCCGGCAGCCCTTCTCTCTCGGCCTCGCGGGGAGATCGCCCCCGGTTCTCCGGCAGCCCTTCTCTCTCGGCCTCGCGGGGAGATCGCCCCCGGTTCTCCGGCAGCCCTTCTCTCTCGGCCTCGCGGGGAGATCGCCCCCGGTTCTCCGGCAGCCCTTCTCTCTCGGCCTCGCGGGGAGATCGCCCCCGGTTCTCCGGCAGCCCTTCTCTCTCGGCCTCGCGGGGAGATCGCCCCCGGTTCTCCGGCAGCCCTTCTCTCTCGGCCTCGCGGGGAGATCGCCCCCGGTTCTCCGGCAGCCCTTCTCTCTCGGCCTCGCTGTGCCAAGCTTTTCCGGGAAAGACGGGAGCCGGGACAAAGCCACAGACAGACTCGTCCCGGCTAGGCGGCACCTCCTCTGCCCTGCCGACCGCACCAGCACGGTCGCTCCCTTCCGCCTTAAACACAGGCACGGCATGAAACCAACCTGTGGGGATGCGGCCCGTCACCTCGCTCCCATAATACGGACAGATGAGTCCGAAGGCGCCCAAGCCTCCAAGGGGACTGATGGAGCTCGACCGGGAAAAGGCGCCACCGCAGGCCGCCTCTTACGATGAGGCAGCCGGAGGCAGCCGGCAACAGCGACCCCTTGGTGAACTTCCGCAGCCGGCCGGGACAACAGGTCTACCCAGCACCGGCCGAAATACGACTAAGTCCCGCCGGATCCGGGGTAGACCTGGTGTCCCGCCGCATCCGGGGTAGACCTGGTGTCCCGGGCTCCGGGGTAGACCTGGTGTCCCCGGCCACGGGGTAGACCTGGTGTCCCGCCGGACCCGGGGTAGACCTGGTGTCCCCGGCCACGGGGTAGACCTGGTGTCCCCGGCCACGGGGTAGACCTGGTGTCCCGCCGGATCCGGGGTAGACCTGGTGTCCCGGGCTCCGGGGTAGACCTGGTGTCCCCGGCCACGGGGTAGACCTGGTGTCCCCGGCCACGGGGTAGACCTGGTGTCCCGCCGGATCCGGGGTAGACCTGGTGTCCCGGGCTCCGGGGTAGACCTGGTGTCCCCGGCCACGGGGTAGACCTGGTGTCCCGCCGCATCCGGGGTAGACCTGGTGTCCCGCCGGCCCCGGGGTAGACCTGGTGTCCCCGGCCACGGGGTAGACCTGGTGTCCCCGGCCACGGGGTAGACCTGGTGTCCCGCCGGATCCGGGGTAGACCTGGTGTCCCGCCGGCCCCGGGGTAGACCTGGTGTCCCCGGCCACGGGGTAGACCTGGTGTCCCCGGCCACGGGGTAGACCTGGTGTCCCGCCGGATCCGGGGTAGACCTGGTGTCCCGCCGGCCCCGGGGTAGACCTGGTGTCCCCGGCCACGGGGTAGACCTGGTGTCCCGCCGGATCCGGGGTAGACCTGTTGTCCCCGGCCACGGGGTAGACCTGGTGTCCCGCCGGACCCGGGGTAGACCTGGTGTCCCCGGCCACGGGGTAGACCTGGTGTCCCCGGCCACGGGGTAGACCTGGTGTCCCGCCGGATCCGGGGTAGACCTGGTGTCCCGGGCTCCGGGGTAGACCTGGTGTCCCCGGCCACGGGGTAGACCTGGTGTCCCGCCGCATCCGGGGTAGACCTGGTGTCCCGCCGGCCCCGGGGTAGACCTGGTGTCCCCGGCCACGGGGTAGACCTGGTGTCCCGCCGGACCCGGGGTAGACCTGGTGTCCCCGGCCACGGGGTAGACCTGGTGTCCCCGGCCACGGGGTAGACCTGGTGTCCCGCCGGATCCGGGGTAGACCTGGTGTCCCGGGCTCCGGGGTAGACCTGGTGTCCCCGGCCACGGGGTAGACCTGGTGTCCCGCCGCATCCGGGGTAGACCTGGTGTCCCGCCGGCCCCGGGGTAGACCTGGTGTCCCCGGCCACGGGGTAGACCTGGTGTCCCCGGCCACGGGGTAGACCTGGTGTCCCGCCGGATCCGGGGTAGACCTGGTGTCCCGCCGGCCCCGGGGTAGACCTGGTGTCCCCGGCCACGGGGTAGACCTGGTGTCCCCGGCCACGGGGTAGACCTGGTGTCCCGCCGGATCCGGGGTAGACCTGGTGTCCCGCCGGCCCCGGGGTAGACCTGGTGTCCCCGGCCACGGGGTAGACCTGGTGTCCCGCCGGATCCGGGGTAGACCTGTTGTCCCCGGCCACGGGGTAGACCTGGTGTCCCGCCGGACCCGGGGTAGACCTGGTGTCCCCGGCCACGGGGTAGACCTGGTGTCCCCGGCCACGGGGTAGACCTGGTGTCCCGCCGGATCCGGGGTAGACCTGGTGTCCCGGGCTCCGGGGTAGACCTGGTGTCCCCGGCCACGGGGTAGACCTGGTGTCCCGCCGCATCCGGGGTAGACCTGGTGTCCCGCCGGCCCCGGGGTAGACCTGGTGTCCCCGGCCACGGGGTAGACCTGGTGTCCCGCCGGCCCCGGGGTAGACCTGGTGTCCCCGGCCACGGGGTAGACCTGGTGTCCCCGGCCACGGGGTAGACCTGGTGTCCCGCCGGATCCGGGGTAGACCTGGTGTCCCGGGCTCCGGGGTAGACCTGGTGTCCCCGGCCACGGGGTAGACCTGGTGTCCCGCCGCATCCGGGGTAGACCTGGTGTCCCGCCGGCCCCGGGGTAGACCTGGTGTCCCCGGCCACGGGGTAGACCTGGTGTCCCGGCGGCCCCGGGGTAGACCTGGTGTCCCGGGCCCCGGGGTAGACCTGGTGTCCCGGGCCCCGGGGTAGACCTGGTGCCTCACCGTCCCCATCGAGCCCGGAGCCGGGCAAAGCTCACAGCCTCATATCACCCCGGAGCCAGACGGCTCGATCGGCCCCGTCCCGCGCAATGAACCCCACCCCGCTTTCCAGATTAATACCTACTTCATGGCCGCTCTAGTCGCTTGGAACGAGAAACTCATCCGGAAAAAACAAACAGACAATAACGATTGGCACATTTTATTTCTCCTCCTTTCGTATCCAGAGCACTCCCAGCCGAGCCGACGGGCAACCCGTGCCCCGTGGTCTGCCTGCTGACACGCTGAACTGGCGAAACAGCGCCCCCGCCCCCGCCCCCGCCCTGTCCCACCCACGCCCTCCTGAGAGCCTACACAGCCCGGCCCCCCTGGCCCCGATGCGGCTCGCCCCGCCCCGCCCCGCCCCGCCCACCGGTAGAGGCGGCCGCCGCCGGCACCACCGCCAGCACACAGGCGGCCACTTTCGGGCGGGTTCTTTCACGGTCCGCAGAGGTCTTCCGCCCTCGACCTCAGTCCAGGGGGCCGTGGGGGCTCGGTGCCGAGGCGCCCGGGGCCGGCACGAAGCCGCCGGCCCTTGGCCCTCGTCCGCACACAGACACAGATACAGCGCCACACCCACCGACCCCCCCCCCCCCCCCGTGCGCACGCTCACTCCCCAAGGTCATCCCTTCAGGCCACCACACCGCCCCCTCGCCGCCCCCCGCCACCTGCCCCCGCCCCCCCGCCGGGCAGCGGGGCACGCCCACCCGCCCGCCCGCCTGCCTGGCTGCCCGTCCGCATGCACGCTCTCGCGTGCCCTCACTCCCTGGCCCTGGCCCCGTCCCCGTCCCCGCCACCGCCCCCTGCCCTTACCCCTGCCCTTGCCGTCTCTGACGGAGCCGCCCACGCCCGTCGGCGGTTGGGGGCACCCCACCCAGCCTCTCCCATCAGCCTCCCTGGCGCCGTCTGCATACTTTTCCCGCTTGCTAGGCACCCGTAGAGGAAGGCCGGCCAGGGACCACAGGTCTAGCCACGGGCTAGGCGGCCGTGAGCTAGGGCCGGCGCGGGACACCAGGTCTACCCCGGGGCCAGCGGGACACCAGGTCTACCCCGGGTATTAGGACACCAGGTCTACCCCGGGGCCTTGGACACCAGGTCTACCCCGGGCCCTGGGACACCAGGTCTACCCCGGGCCCTTGGACACCAGGTCTACCCCGGGCCCTTGGACACCAGGTCTACCCCGGGCCCTGGGACACCAGGTCTACCCCGGGCCCTTGGACACCAGGTCTACCCCGGGGCCCGGGACACCAGGTCTACCCCGGGGCCTTGGACACCAGGTCTACCCCGGGGCCCGGGACACCAGGTCTACCCCGGGGCCCGGGACACCAGGTCTACCCCGGGGCCCGGGACACCAGGTCTACCCCGGGGCCTTGGACACCAGGTCTACCCCGGGCCCTGGGACACCAGGTCTACCCCGGGCCCTTGGACACCAGGTCTACCCGGGGCCCTGGGACACCAGGTCTACCCCGGGGCCTTGGACACCAGGTCTACCCCGGGCCCTGGGACACCAGGTCTACCCCGGGCCCTTGGACACCAGGTCTACCCGGGGCCCTGGGACACCAGGTCTACCCCGGGGCCTTGGACACCAGGTCTACCCCGGGGCCTTGGACACCAGGTCTACCCCGGGCCCTGGGACACCAGGTCTACCCCGGGGCCCGGGACACCAGGTCTACCCCGGGCCCTTGGACACCAGGTCTACCCCGGGCCCTGGGACACCAGGTCTACCCCGGGGCCTTGGACACCAGGTCTACCCCGGGCCCTGGGACACCAGGTCTACCCCGGGCCCTGGGACACCAGGTCTACCCCGGGGCCCGGGACACCAGGTCTACCCCGGGGCCTTGGACACCAGGTCTACCCCGGGGCCCGGGACACCAGGTCTACCCCGGGGCCCGGGACACCAGGTCTACCCCGGGTCTTAGGACACCAGGTCTACCCCGGGGCCCGGGACACCAGGTCTACCCCGGGGCCTTGGACACCAGGTCTACCCCGGGGCCCGGGACACCAGGTCTACCCCGGGTATTAGGACACCAGGTCTACCCCGGGGCCTGGGCTGCCGTATCCCAAGTCCCGCCGGGGACACCAGGTCTTCCTCGAGCCCTGGGCCGCCGTAGCCTAAGTCCGGCGTTGGCAGCAGGTGTACCCCGAGCCCTGGGCTGCCGTAGCCTAAGTCCGGCGTGGACAGCAGGTCTACCCCGAGCCCTGGGCTGCCGTAGCCCAAGTCCCGCCGGGGACACCTGGTCTACCCCAGGCGGCTAGGCAAAGCCCGGCCGAGGGGCGCAGCGGGAAGACCCGCTCCGCCCCTCGCCAGGGCGAGGAGACCCGCCGTACCCGGCCCTTGCCTTGCCCGCCCCGACGGGGGGGGGGGGGGGGGCCGGGCCGGGCCGGGCCGGGCCGGGCCGCCGCGCGCGCCCGCCCGACGACTCGCCGCATGGGGACGCCCCCCACCCCTCCGCGGCCCGCCGGGCCGGGCCGGGCCGGCGCCCGGGACACCAGGTCTACCCCCGCCACCGGAGACAGCAGCAAACGGGTCCCCGCCCCGCACCGCGCGCCCGCGCGCGCGGCCGGGGGAGACCCGCCGCCGCCCTCGAGGCCCGCGCGCCCAAGCCCCCGCCCCGCGTCTCGGGCCTGAGACCCGCGCGGAGGGAAGTCGAGGCCGCGCGGCCCGGCGGGGCCTCTCTTGCTCTCCCCCCCGGGGGCGCGCCCCCGCGGCGCGACCCCCCCCGTGGCTGGCCTAACTGGCGGCACGCGGCCCTTCGCTCGCTGCCCGGCCCCCGGACCCCGCGTATCGGGCCTGGGACCCGCGCGGAGGAGAGCGCGAAGGCGGACCGCGCTGGCCCGGGCGCCCCGCGCGCCCGGCGCCGCCGGAGCCCCCTGTCGGCCCCGGCCCGCCGAGAGAGAGAAGAGAGACCTCTCGGAGGAGGAGGAGGAAGCGGACCGCGCCCGCACGCCGGAGCGGCGGGCCGGCCGCTGGCGTTCGACTGAGGCAGCAGCGACGACAAAAGCTTGTGTCGAGGGCTGATTCTCAATAGATCGCAGCGAGGGAGCTGCTCTGCTACGTACGAAACCCTGACCCAGAATCAGGTCGTCTACGAATGATTTAGCGCCGGGTGCCCCACGATCATGCGGTACGCGACGGGGGAGAGGCGGCGCCGCATCCGTCCGCCCCTCCGGCTCCCAACCACGAGCGGCGCTCCTCACCGGGCCCGCCCGCGGACGGGCGGGCGGCCGGCTATCGCGAGCCCACCGAGGCGCCGGCGGCGCTGCGGTATCGCTACGTCTAGGCGGGATTCTGACTTAGAGGCGTTCAGTCATAAGCCCGCAGATGGTAGCCTCGCGCCAGTGGCTCCTCAGCCAAGCGCACGCACCAGGGGTCTGAACCTGCGGTTCCTCTCGTACTGAGCAGGATTACTATTGCAACAACACATCATCAGTAGGG